>NC_135133.1:301666-603333 GCF_050908995.1 Andrena cerasifolii | reverse complement strand
CTCGCCGCCGGTCAGGTCTGCTCTCCAGCGGCGTATTGCCTCGCCGCCGGTCAGGTCGGCTCTCCAGCGGCGTATTGCCTCGCCGCCGGTCAGATCTGCTCTCCAGCGGCGTATTGCTTCGCCGCCGGTCAGGTCTGCTCTCCAGCGGCGTATTGCCTCGCCGCCGGTCAGGTCTGCTCTCCAGCGGCGTATTGCTTCGCCGCCGAAATAATCAAAGTCCCAACGGCGTATTGCCTCGCCGCCGGTCAGATCTGCTCTCCAGCGGCGTATTGCTACGCCGCCGAAATAATCAAATTCCCAGCGGCGTATTGCCTCGCCGCCGGTCAGGTCTGCTCTCCAGCGGCGTATTGCCGCGCCGCCGGTCAGGTCTGCTCTCCAGCGGCGTACTGCTTCGCCGCCGAAATAATCAAATTCCCAGCGGCGTATTACCTCGCCGCCGGTCAGATCTGCTCTCCAGCGGCGTATTGCTTCGCCGCCGGTCAGATCTGCTCTCCAGCGGCGTATTGCATCCCCGCCGGTCAGATCTGCTCTCCAGCGGCGTATTGCTTCGCCGCCGGTCAGATCTGCTCTCCAGCGGCGTATTGCTTCGCCGCCGGTCAGGTCTGCTCTCCAGCGGCGTATTGCCTCGCCGCCGGTCAGGTCTGCTCTCCAGCGGCGTATTGCCTCGCCGCCGGTCAGGTCTGCTCTCCAGCGGCGTATTGCCTCGCCGCCGGTCAGGTCGGCTCTCCAGCGGCGTATTGCTTCGCCGCCGAAATAGTCAAAGTCCCAACGGCGTATTTCCTCGCCGCCGGTCAGATCTGCTCTCCAGCGGCGTATTGCTTCGCCGCCGAAATAATCAAATTCCCAGCGGCGTATTGTCTCGCCGCTGGTCAGGTCTGCTCTCCAGCGTCGTATTGCCTCGCCGCCGGTCAGGTCTGCTCTCCAGCGGCGTATTGCCTCGCCGCCGGTCAGATCTGCTCTCCAGCGGCGTATTGCTTCGCCGCCGAAATAGTCAAAGTCCCAACGGCGTATTGCCTCGCCGCCGGTCAGATCTGCTCTCCAGCGGCGTATTGCTTCGCCGCCGAAATAATCAAATTCCCAGCGGCGTATTGTCTCGCCGCTGGTCAGGTCTGCTCTCCAGCGTCGTATTGCCTCGCCGCCGGTCAGGTCTGCTCTCCAGCGGCGTATTGCCTCGCCGCCGGTCAGGTCTGCTCTCCAGCGGCGTATTGCTTCGCCGCCGGTCAGGTCTGCTCTCCAGCGGCGTATTGCCTCGCCGCCGGTCAGGTCGGCTCTCCAGCGGCGTATTGCCTCGCCGCCGGTCAGGTCTGCTCTCCAGCGGCGTATTGCCTCGCCGCCGGTCAGGTCTGCTCTCCAGCGGCGTATTGCCTCGCCGCCGGTCAGGTCGGCTCTCCAGCGGCGTATTGCCTCGCCGCCGGTCAGGTCTGCTCTCCAGCGGCGTATTGCCTCGCCGCCGGTCAGGTCTGCTCTCCAGCGGCGTATTGCCTCGCCGCCGGTCAGGTCTGCTCTCCAGCGGCGTATTGCCTCGCCGCCGGTCAGATCTGCTCTCCAGCGGCGTATTGCTTCGCCGCCGAAATAGTCAAAGTCCCAACGGCGTATTGCCTCGCCGCCGGTCAGATCTGCTCTCCAGCGGCGTATTGCTTCGCCGCCGAAATAATCAAATTCCCAGCGGCGTATTGTCTCGCCGCTGGTCAGGTCTGCTCTCCAGCGTCGTATTGCCTCGCCGCCGGTCAGGTCTGCTCTCCAGCGGCGTATTGCCTCGCCGCCGGTCAGGTCTGCTCTCCAGCGGCGTATTGCTTCGCCGCCGGTCAGGTCTGCTCTCCAGCGGCGTATTGCCTCGCCGCCGGTCAGGTCTGCTCTCCAGCGGCGTATTGCTTCGCCGCCGAAATAATCAAATTCCCAGCGGCCTATTGCCTCGCCGCCGGTCAGATCTGCTCTCCAGCGGCGTATTGCTTCGCCGCCGAAATAATCAAATTCCCAGCGGCGTATTGCCTCGCCGCCGGTCAGGTCGGCTCTCCAGCGGCGTATTGCCTCGCCGCCGGTCAGGTCGGCTCTCCAGCGGTGTATTGCCTCGCCGCCGGTCAGGTCTGCTCTCCAGCGGCGTATTGCCTCGCCGCCGGTCAGGTCTTCTCTCCAGCGGCGTATTGCCTCGCCGCCGGTCAGGTCTGCTCTCCAGCGGCGTACTGCTTCGCCGCCGAAATAATCAAATTCCCAGCGGCGTATTACCTCGCCGCCGGTCAGATCTGCTCTCCAGCGGCGTATTGCTTCGCCGCCGAAATAATCAAATTCCCAGCGGCGTATTGCCTCACGCCGGTCAGGTCTGCTCTCCAGCGGCGTATTGCCTCGCCGCCGGTCAGGTCTGCTCTCCAGCGGCGTATTGCCTCGCCGCCGGTCAGGTCTGCTCTCCAGCGGCGTATTGCTTCGCCGCCGAAATAATCAAATTCCCAGCGGCGTATTACCTCGCCGCCGGTCAGGTCTGCTCTCCAGCGGCGTATTGCCTCGCCGCCGGTCAGGTCTGCTCTCCAGCGGCGTATTGCCTCGCCGCCGGTCAGGTCTGCTCTCCAGCGGCGTATTGCCTCGCCGCCGGTCAGGTCTGCTCTCCAGCGGCGTATTGCCTCGCCGCCGGTCAGGTCTGCTCTCCAGCGGCGTATTGCCTCGCCGCCGGTCAGGTCTGCTCTCCAGCGGCGTATTGCTTCGCCGCCGAAATAATCAAAGTCCCAACGGCGTATTGCCTCGCCGCCGGTCAGATCTGCTCTCCAGCGGCGTATTGCTACGCCGCCGAAATAATCAAATTCCCAGCGGCGTATTGCCTCGCCGCCGGTCAGGTCTGCTCTCCAGCGGCGTATTGCCGCGCCGCCGGTCAGGTCTGCTCTCCAGCGGCGTACTGCTTCGCCGCCGAAATAATCAAATTCCCAGCGGCGTATTACCTCGCCGCCGGTCAGATCTGCTCTCCAGCGGCGTATTGCTTCGCCGCCGGTCAGATCTGCTCTCCAGCGGCGTATTGCATCCCCGCCGGTCAGATCTGCTCTCCAGCGGCGTATTGCTTCGCCGCCGAAATAATCAAATTCCCAGCGGCGTATTGCCTCGCCGCCGGTCAGGTCTGCTCTCCAGCAGCGTATTGCCTCGCCGCCGGTCAGGTCTGCTCTCCAGCGGCGTATTGCCTCGCCGCCGGTCAGGTCTGCTCTCCAGCGGCGTATTGCTTCGCCGCCGAAATAATCAAATTCCCAGCGGCGTATTGCCTCGCCGCCGGTCAGGTCTGCTCTCCAGCGTCGTATTGCCTCGCCGCCGGTCAGATCTGCTCTCCAGCGGCGTATTGCCTCGCCGCCGGTCAGTTCTGCTCTCCAGCGGCGTATTGCCTCGCCGCCGGTCAGATCTGCTCTCCAGCGGCGTATTGCTTCGCCGCCGAAATAATCAAATTCCCAGCGGCGTATTGCCTCGCCGCCGGTCAGGTCTGCTCTCCAGCGTCGTATTGCCTGGCCGAAGGTCAGATCTGCTCCCCAGCGGCGTATTGCCTCGCCGCCGGTCAGATCTGCTCTCCAGCGGCGTATTGCCTCGCCGCCGGTCAGATCTGCTCTCCAGCGGCGTATTGCTTCGCCGCCGAAATAATCAAATTCCCAGCGGCGTATTGCCTCGCCGCCGGTCAGGTCTGCTCTCCAGCGGCGTATTGCTTCGCCGCCGAAATAATCAAATTCCCAGCGGTGTATTGCCTCACCGCCGGTCAGGTCTGCTCTCCAGCGGCGTATTGCTTCGCCGCCGAAATAATCAAATTCCCAGCGGCGTATTGCCTCGCCGCCGGTCAGGTCTGCTCTCCAGCGGCGTATTGCCTCGCCGCCGGTCAGGTCTGCTCTCCAGCGGCGTATTGCTTCGCCGCCGAAATAATCAAATTCCCAGCGGCCTATTGCCTCGCCGCCGGTCAGGTCTGCTCTCCAGCGGCGTATTGCCTCGCCGCCGGTCAGGTCTGCTCTCCAGCGGCGTATTGCCTCGCCGCCGGTCAGATCTGCTCTCCAGCGGCGTATTGCTTCGCCGCCGAAATAATCAAATTCCCAGCGGCGTATTGCCTCGCCGCCGGTCAGGTCTGCTCTCCAGCGGCGTATTGCCTCGCCGCCGGTCAGGTCTGCTCTCCAGCGGCGTATTGCCTCGCCGCCGGTCAGGTCTGCTCTCCAGCGGCGTATTGCCTCGCCGCCGGTCAGGTCTGCTCTCCAGCGGCGTATTGCTTCGCTGCCGAAATAATCAAATTCCCAGCGGCGTATTGCCTCGCCGCCGGTCAGGTCTGCTCTCCAGCGGCGTATTGCCTCGCCGCCGGTCAGGTCTGCTCTCCAGCGGCGTATTGCCTCGCCGCCGGTCAGATCTGCTCTCCAGCGGCGTATTGCTTCGCCGCCGAAATAATCAAAGTCCCAACGGCGTATTGCCTCGCCGCTGATTATAATAACTTTGGTCAGGCGCTACGCGTGCGTGCGCAACGTGGGGCCTGGTCCAACCGACAAGACGAATCCCCAAGCATAGGTCTGAGTCTCAACAGATCGCAGCGTGGTAACTGCTCTACCGAGTACAACACCCCGCCAGGTACCTAAGTCGTCTACAAACGATTCCGAGTCTCGACGTCGAACTTGGAGTACCCATGATCGACCGTTAGAGCGCCATGTCCACCAGTCGGCGAGATCCCGATGGTGGGTACAGAGACGCCCGTACGGCAAACTGGGGCCCGTGCGATGATCGGCCACGTGGACCGACCACCTAGTAGTGGCACATTGTTTTGAGCCTTTCGACCCACACGAGACTGCTAGAAATATCGTTGCCGCCTTTGACTAGAAAGGATACGGCCTTAGAGGCGTTCAGGCATAATCCCACGGATGGTAGCTTCGCACCACCGGCCGCTCGACCGATTGCGTGAACCAAATGTCCGAACCTGCGGTTCCTCTCGTACTGAGCAGGATTACTATCGCAACGACTAGTCATCAGAAGGGTAAAACTAACCTGTCTCACGACGGTCTAAACCCAGCTCACGTTCCCTGTTAGCGGGTGAACAATCCGACGCTTGGCGAATTCTGCTTCGCAATGATAGGAAGAGCCGACATCGAAGGATCAAAAAGCAACGTCGCTATGAACGCTTGGCCGCCACAAGCCATTTATCCCTGTGGTAACTTTTCTGACACCTCTTGCTGAAAACTCTTCAAGCCAAAAGGATCGATAGGCCGTGCTTTCGCAGTCTCTACGCGTACTGAACATCGAGATCAAGCCAGCTTTTGCCCTTTTGCTCTACGCGAGGTTTCTGTCCTCGCTAAGCTGGCCTTAGGGCACCTGCGTTATTCTTTGACAGATGTACCGCCCCAGTCAAACTCCCCGCCTGGCATTGTCCTCGAATCGGATCACGCGGGAGTATTGTCGGCGATGGGCCTACTTGACTTCACGCCACTCTTACACGCTTGGCTCTAGAACACCGTGACAACCGGGTCGAAACCTCGGGGCACGCGCTCCGCCCAACCGAGTAAGTAAAGAAACGATGAAAGAAGTGGTATTTCACCGGCGATGTTGCCATCTCCCACTTATGCTACACCTCTCATGTCTCCTTACAGTGCCAGAATAGAGTCAAGCTCAACAGGGTCTTCTTTCCCCAGTAATTTTTCCAATCCCGTTCCCTTGGCAGTGGTTTCGCTAGAAAGTAGATAGGGACAGAGGGAATCTCGTTAATCCATTCATGCGCGTCACTAATTAGATGACGAGGCATTTGGCTATTTCCTGGGTCTATTCTTGAAAGAACATGTGACATACTTCCGAGGAACTCCCTCGTAGGGTAAATATTAAAATTAATTCAAATATTGACTATTGGTCAATTTAGAGTTTGGTTGTTGATGTTCTACAACAGGATCACGATTAAAATTAGTAGTAGATAAATAGGTCAGTTTAAAATTGGATAAAATAAGTGAGTATATTCTTAGAATCGCATGACAGCGGTAACGCTGCTTGTTATGTTTGCGAATAAGGTTTAAAATTTTAAAATATCACATTTTATTTATACTTTATCATAATCGATAAAGATGTTCGCTATTTCTATAGAGTTTCTGATTACCATAAGTGCTATGGTTTTAATATCTTTATATTTAAAGCCTAGGTACCTCAGATTCTTAACGGTAGATGGAGGCACCACTCCTCTACTTCCTAGTACAATAGGTAGGACCTTGTTGGTGCTGCCGTGTCTATTTCGAGTTACATGGTCAAGGCACGGTTTGTATTTAATTTCTTTCTCTTCCTCAGCTTTCTTCAGGTAATCACGATTTTCATAACGGACCGTGACGTCGATTATGAAAGTGCCTTTCTCACCTTTAATTATGAGATCCGGCTTATATAGATTACCGCTAGCCTTTATGGTTGGTTCTACTGATACTTCATACTTGCTTTGGAGTTTTTCAGCTAAGAAGTTTTTAACCTCGTCATGTCGTTTAATCCTGAGGGATTTGGTATGCATGCATAGGCCCAGTATATGTCCTAATGTTTCGGGTTGTGCATTGCACCGCCCACATGTGGTGCTAATGTTTTTATTGGCCCTGGCTAGAACGACTCTAGTCCCAAAGGTGTTTGTCCGGAGGCGTAGGGCGTCTACGTATCTGGAGGGTTTTAGTAAAAATTGATCAGTTAGCCAGGCGTTACCTATTTTGCTCTTCCTAAATTCGTTCACGCCTTGACCCTGACTACTGAGGTTTGACCACTGATTAATATTCTCTTTTTTGAGCCGTCTTTTTGCGTTATCAACATCTTTAACTGTAGCCGGCCAGTTTATCCTTAACGAATTAGCAATTACTTTGAGCTTATCCTCAGCCTTTTCGCTAAACAGGCCTGAGACGGATGGATCTAATGAATTTTTCATTTTGATCGAATTTCTTAATATGGACAGTTTAATGACATGCTCAAATCTGGGTAGTCCCAGTCCACCGCTGGCTTTCGGTGTGTAAAAGAAACCAGTGGCTGTCGATTGCACCAGGTGCAGGATTTCCTTAATTTGCAACCTTATCTCACCATCCAGCAGCTTTAAGACTGCATCACTTGGAGGGCTTACTAGTAAGCCGTATATGAATCGGGGCAAGATATTGTTCTCAATGAGATCTATTTTTTGGTAAGGTTTTAGGGGGAATTTCCTTACACATTTAATTACTTTAATAATTTCGGGCACAACTACATTGCGATATAAGCCCTTCCACGGACCCATATTGGCGCCCAGGTACTTAAAAATTTCGTCTGGGTTCACATTTGGTATATCCTCGTTTCCAATTTTTAGTTGCATTTCCTTTATGTACCAAGTGTCTTTTAACCTTTTCATTTCAAAACATGCACATTTATTGGCGGATATACTCATACCTAGGTCTTCCAGGTACTGAGCCACATAATCTAATTGCTTTAGCGCCTCATCTCTGTCCTTGGCCAGGAGAACTATATCGTCTGCAAATGCGAGCACTGGTAGGTTGGTGTCATTAACCTTTATGCCTCGCGTCTTCTCCTCAAGTACTTCGAGCAGCGGCTCTATGGACAGATTAAACAGTAGAGGCGACAAAGGGTCGCCCTGTTTCACGCCCCTCAATATTTTAATATGTACATTTTCGTCGCCTCTAGCGCGTACTACAGTTGAGCAGTTATCGTACATTTTCGTAATTAGGGTGATAATTTGCTCTGGCGTACCTCTTCTTTCAAGACTAATGCGTAGCATGGAGTG
This sequence comes from Andrena cerasifolii, assembly GCF_050908995.1. NCBI lineage: Eukaryota > Metazoa > Arthropoda > Insecta > Hymenoptera > Andrenidae > Andrena > Andrena cerasifolii. Next base: position 595,634 of record NC_135133.1, on the reverse strand, counting down.
TGGAATGGTATCAAATGCCTTGGATATGTCCAAGACTACAAACGCTCCTCCGCCTTGCCTTTTTGCCGTGGCTATGGCCTCGTTAAATAGAGCAATATTGTATTTGCAGCCGTCCTCTGATGTGAATCCCTTTTGTCGGAAGTTTTGTACAATGAATTTTCTCAGACGTTTGTCGATAATTGCTGAGAAGCTTCTACTGAGAATTGAACTAATTGTTATCGGACGCCAATTGGCTGCATTATTGAAATCTTTCCCCATCTTGGGGATGAGCGTAGTGCGGTTCCCTTTCCAGCTGTTGGGGTAATGATTGGCGTACAATAACATATTGTATAGTGTAGTCAGCAGCTTCGGCATACCTTTTATCTGTATATGTCGCTTCCAAAGACCGTCAGGACCAGCTGCTGTTTTATTCTTTAGTGATTTTATTCGCTCCGCTATCTCCTCCTCAGTTATAGGGTAGAACGTTTCAGTGATTTCAAATGGAGCTGCACGCTTTATACCTAGAGGGCTAGTGGGTCCTGGGGTTTGCCACAGACGATTATACAGATATTCAATATCTTTAGCTGGGGGTAATACTTGCTTCACTGAATTTAGAAGCGACTGATCATCATTAACTGCCATGTCTGCTAATTTTTTAGGACATTTATTATACATGTCCTGGAATCTCGCGTACAAGTACCTTCTGCGAGCATTCCTGTTTTTAGTGCCGGCATTATTGTTATTTTTATTTTTATTGTTATTTTTATTCCTACCCTTCCTTGATTTGTCCTGTTTGTTATTTTTGGTCATACTTCTGCCGTACTCATCTGTTTCGTTAACATTATTTATAAGAAATTCTGTTAGCGTTGTCGATACAAATATATCTAGTTTTTCGTTAAGTTCTGGTAGATTGTTGAAAGATATGGACCAAATGCCCATTAGCTGATCAAAAATTGCCGAGATCGTTTCTGGGGTAACTCCATTGGACTCAATGGCTGTTCGCAGCATTTGATGGCATCGGTCGTTTAAGGGGGCCGTCTCCGCGGGCCTTTGAAGGTGTGAGTACGCTCGCACAAGCTAGGAAAAGCGTGCACGTATACGCGTGTAGTAAGCAAATCGTAAATTACAACTTTCGTCCTGGAATCGGCCCGAAGGAAGTTTTTGCGGGTACAGTTGCCTTCAGTAGACATCTGTGCAGGATGGTCTGGTGCGTTTGAACGCTAATAAGCATCCAACTTTGACATAATAATGAATTTATGACTCGAAAACTGTCCGAATGAAGCTTCAAGGCTTCTCCGTTGGTGGCGCTAATGGTGCACTGCAGCCATGTAGCACCAGCGTGACGTGTAGGCAGGGCCGACGCGAGGTTAGCTGGCGCCCTTGTGCAAAAAAATTTTTGTTGTCCCCAATTTTTTGCACTTGTTTTCTATTTAATATGTTTAAAAGAATTACATTTATATTTAGTTTATGTGAGGTGTTAGATTCCTTTATTATTAAGCGTACGATCTAGTTTTTTTAGCGTCCCATTCGGCTGGCGCTCTTGTGCGGCGCATGGTTCCGCCGGGCCTACGTATACGCGATGTAGTAAACAAACCGTAAATACAACTTTCGTCCTGGAATCGGCACGGTGGACGTTTTTGCGGGTTTAGTTGCCTTCAGTAGACTTTCGTGCAGGGTGGTCTGGTCCGTTTGAACGCTAATAAGCACCGTACGTTGAAATAATAATGAATTTATGAATCGTGTACTCAGGACAGCCCGAAAAATGACAGAATGAAGCTTCAAGGTTTCTCCGTCACCGGCGTTGATGGTATATTCGTGCCTTGTACCATCAAAACCGGTGGAAGTCCAATCTAGCCGATAAATGTAGGAAAGACATACAGTATTGTCTCGTTAGCGACTCGCTGGTCGGGACCGGCGTTGAGTCGGTATCGTGAACAGAACCCTAATTCCGAGTGTTCGTTTCTCGCTTCTTTTTGGCCGGAGGGGGGAGCGAGATAGAACACTGCGTGCGCGGCGAGCGTGCGCGATGGTCGCAAGCGCTTACCGTGGGCACGAAAACCGTTCGCAAAATCTTGACGCAGGCCCGTCACGAATCTTTTTTGCGCCCTAGGCGAACTTGTCAAATTGCGCCCTTTATTATAATACATTTATTTGAGTTTATTGATGACCTTACTCTGAATTTTTATTCGTAGTTTAAAACAGTTGCAGTGCAATTTGTAATATTTTATTTTAAAGTATATTTTCAACAATACCAGCAATGAAAATACCATTGTGCACCTCTTGTCGACTTTCCGCCCTAGGCAGTGGCCTAATTTTGCTTATAGGGACAAGCTAAGCTTACAGGCAGAGATCATTATGTACATAGCCAAAGAAAGTACATATATAACGTGTCTTAGACTAAATAAATCATTTATACTTTTGAAAAATGAAATTCTAATATTTTCTATTTTATGTACATATTTGTAACAACTATGCCAAATTTCCTAAATGAAAGGAAGGCCAATTTCGACGTCCTTCGTACAATTATGTATGTGCTCCGACTGCGCATGAATTGTTGCTTGGTTGCTGATATATACAATTGTACGAAGGTCGTCGAGATTGGCTTTCTTTTCATTTAGGAAATTTGGCATAGTTGTTACAAATATGTACATAAAATAGAAAATATTAGAATTTAATTTTTCAAAAGTATAAATGATTTATTTAGTCTAAGACGCGTTATATATGTACTTTCTTTGGCTATGTACATAATGATCTCTGCCTGTAAGCTTAGCTTGTCCCTATAAGCAAAATTAGGCCAATGCCTAGGGCGGAAAGTCGACAAGAGGTGCATAATGGTATTTTCATTGCTGGTATTGTTTAAAATATACTTCAAAATAAAATATTACAATTTGCCAAGTTCGCCTAGGGCGCAAAAAAGACTTGAACCGGGCCTGCGTCAAGATTTTGCGAAGCGGTTTCGTGCCCACGATACGCGCTTGCGACCATCGCGCACGCCCGTCGCGCACGCAAAGGACAGAGTGTCAGGCGTCCGAAAGACGGAGCGAGATAAAACATCAACGCGTCGTCGGTCTCGTACCGTCCTCGCTCGCTTTCAGTGCCTCTCGCTCGCTCTCGTTCCATCTCGCTCTAGCTTTCGCCGGGCAAGAGTGAGACAAAAGTGGTGGGGATAGCGAAGAGTCGGTATCGTGTACACAAAATCGAGTCGCTAACGAGACAATACTGTAGTTGCCGAGACGTATCGAGAGTCGAATGGCGCTGTTGCCGCATTTCCCCTATCAATATTTTTCCATCAAGGAGGCTTGAATGAATCACGGCGAAGCAGTTGGAGAACAGAGATGGGCAAAGATAATATCTGGATAAAGTCAAATAAAAGATACTACAGTATTGTCTCATGGAACGAGAGCGAGCAAGAGGCACTGAAAGCGAGCGAGGGTGGTGCGAGATAGACGACGAGATGTTGTTTGTCTCGCTCCGTCTTTCGGACGCCTGACACTCGTTCCATCTCGCTCCCCCTATCAGCTAAAAAGAAGCGAGAAACGAACACTGAGAATTAGGGCTCTGCTCGCGATACGAGCTCAACGCCGCGCCGGTCCCGACCAGCGAGGATTTGGGCTGTTCGGCGGCGCACAGTGGGGCATTTGTGGTCGAAACACGGCACTAAGTCCTTTTACAAAAATATCGCTAAACTTCAAATTTTCTTTTACAGGTAGTTGATTGCAGGTATTATGATTGTTTTTCATATTCATTAATTTTTAACGCGACTACACGGTTTCGAAGAAGAGAACCACGAAACTCTTCAGAATTTGTATTGTTGTTTATAGTATTATTGTTTGCTTAATTCAACTAATTTTTGGTGGAATTAAGTGTTGAGGTATGTATTTGAAGTGTACCAAATTTGATTTTGATATCCCTGATATTTTTGGAATTATATCTTACTGAATGTCCCAATTTTCATTGTTTATTTTTAATGGGAGTTCAAATGAGGTAGTTAGAGGGACGAGAAGGTCTGGGAATGACGCTTTTTTTTTACAAAAATGCCTTTCCTGCCATTGAAATTCAAAGTAACTGAAGTCTTTTTACATGTGAAAGATGCGGAACTTTTTCCTATGTACAGTGTGCACGATATTGTCGGCAATTTGTAAAAAAGTACTATGACCCATTAAATAAACCAATTTCATTAATTTTTCTGTACCAATAGGATCACAAGTATACGTCCTAACTGAATGAAATGGAAAAATTAACGATAAATATATGATTTGGGTGAGAAAATGTTTTGTGCCGTGTTTCGACCCGAAATGCCCCACTCTGCGGCAACTTGTAATCTCGGTTGGAGAGGCGTACAATGTTGATAAAATGTAAAATGTCACGTTTTCAATATTCAGTAACATACTGCTGAGATTTTCCACATTAAAATGAATTCAAATGCGGTATAAATCGGATTATTTCTAGAACTGTACTAGATAATTAAATATAAATGCGAAACATTTCTAATCTAATAATGCTAAAAATAATCCGATTTATACCGTGTTTAAATTCATTTTCATCTGGAAAATCTCAGCAGTATGTTACTGAAACGTTCATGTCGATACAATAGAAAATGAGAAAATTTTACATTCCATTGAAACAAAGAAAATGAGCAATCATTGATGAATTAGAAATATTATATTTTTAAATATTTAATATTTATATTGGAAATTTAATAATTATTAATAATAATGGGGTTGCCGCCGCGGCCCCCACGGCGGCCCCCTCGGCGGCCTCCTCGGCGGCCTCCTCGGCGGCCTCCACGGCCGTATTTCAATTTTTTCAGCTCCTTTTTCATCTGAAACAGTACCATAAAAATTACATCTTCTAGTTCTACGCCTACATATGAGCCGTTATTTCTTAAACTGGTATAAGTCCATTTATTCATACATTGGGATATTTAAGGGTATGCTTTTGAATCAACAAAATATTCGCATCCGTAAATCAAATCGGGTAATGTTTTTAAAACTATAAACTTGTGTAATTTTATTATGGAATAATAATCAATAAAAATGTTAAAGAAAATAAACGATTTTTTAGCTATAGATCGACTTATACCACTTTCAATAATAATACAGTATTGTCTCCGTATGTGTTCGGTTTGGTGCACACGATACGGGTTTGTTGCTATGTATCTCCACCACTTCTGTGTCACTCTTGCCCGGCGAAGGCGAGAGCGAGCGAGAGCCACTGAAAGCGAGCGAGGACGGTACGAGATAGACGACGGGATGATGTTTTATCTCGCTCCGTCTTTCGGACGCCTGACACTCCGTCTTTTGCGTTCGCGGCCGTCGCGCAGGCAAAGCGTTCCATCTCGCTCCCCCCTTCGGCCAGGAAGAAACGAGAAACGAACACTCGGAATTAGAGATCTGTTCACGACAGGAGCTCAACGCCGGCCCGACCAGCGAACACTTACGGAGATAATACTGTACACACACATAATTTCAACATAACTTACTTTTGCTAGAGCTTTCTCCAACTTTTCCTCCCTATTTTTATTCTTCTCCTCCTTCTTCTCCTCCTTCTCTCTTTCCCGTCCACGATTCTCCTCCTCCCCCCCCTCCACTTCCCCCCGACGGGGTCGGGACCGTATCTTTCATCTGGAAATGAAATGTTAAATGTATTATTTTTGGCAAATAGTAAGATGGTACAGCGTGATTCTCTCGCTAGAGTCCTCAAAGACAATAGTCTCAGAGCTGGATACATAGGGGTCAACGTAACTCGATGCAGTCATAGTTCTTATTGTTGGATTAGTGTTGCCGAATACGAAATCCCCGTCTGCCGAGTCAGTCCGGAGAACTAACGCGGGGGTGGACGGTCAAACAGGTAAAATTTGCAGCATAATGAACGTCATTCTTGCTTTTCTGAAATTTCATATACTTATTGTTTACGCATAATGAACGATATGCAAAATGGCAGACCACCAAGTGGGGGATAAGACGTTGGCAGATGTAAGAAGATCCTAAAGTTGAGGGTATTAACTCGCTTTCTAAATTATTCGTTATAGTTTTATTTATTCCGTTGTTAAAAGTCGGTAGAGTCGAGAAGGTCTTTCTCGAGTCCCGGTCTATAATCGACTGACTTTCCGTCCCGTGGAAAGTCCCCTCTTGTCCTTTTGGGAAAACTCCTAAGGACCCCGATGCCAATTTATGATGTTTATGGCGTCGCACTGGTCGGGCCCATCGTTGCTGTAGGCGTCACGCTGGCCGCATCTGCGTAAGCTCAACCTTGCAGCCCCTTTTACAAGGTGGTGCTTCAATATTGCTAACACAGACGTCGATGAAAAGCGCGATACGTGGCTTGCGCGTTAGTGCAAGGGAGAAATATACATTTGTTTCTCCTTTGCCCTAGTGGGACTGCCGTCGGCCGCATATTGGAACGGCAGCCGCCTTTAGGGCCCACTTGGTGGTCTGCCATTTTGCATATCGTTCATTAAATGCGTAAACAATAAGTATATGAAATTTCAGAACAGCAAGAATGACGTTATTATGCTGCAAATTTTACCTGTTTGACCGCCCACCCCCGCGTTAGTTCTCCGGACTGACTCGGCAAATGGGGATTTCGCATTCGGCAACACTAATCCAACAATAAGAACTGTGACTGCATCGAGTCACGTTGACCCCTATATAGCCAGCTCTCGATCTCCAATGCCACCAATAAACCGTGCCTCGCTGAGTTACGTGGAAGTGACGAATTCCACGTTCTGCATTTCTCAACAGATCTTTGCGAAAATTGCGTCAATCGATGTCGTGCCGATGAAAATGGTACCACGCTAACTTCGTTAAAAATAGTCCGAAATACATGACATGATTTTAATCGGGAGAATGCCAGGAATGCATTGGTATCACTGCAATATCGATGCAATGAAGAATAAAGAATTTTTTAATACACCGTAATGAATCTCGTCGCGAGCTTCGACGTCCACGAAACTCAGCGAGGCGCGGCTTATTGGCGGCATCACGTTTGAATACTCTAGCCAGAGAGTCACTCTGTATAATAGTATACAATATAATACTTACATTTTGTAAATTCTCCATCGTCTCTATTGCTCTAGAGTTCGTGAGCCAACTGTTGCTTGCCACGCAACAAGTCCTTGGGCAGACTCATTTGTGGAGGGGGAAACACCTACAGGAGCCTTGGTTACGTGTGCGTGACTGATGCGTGCGCAGTTTACGCAACACAACCACCGCTCCGGTAGGTGTTCCCCTCCATCAGTGGCACCTCGACCCCCCCGATCCCTGGTTATTTAGGAGACCGGCGACTATCTTCACAATTTCTTAGAATTCTTTATTCCAGAGTGAGAGAATCCGCGGATATACTACGGTATGACCCAACCAACGGAATGAACTGAAATTTTGAGGGGTTGGGCGGGAGGTGGAGAGACCCTCTAATATAAAATTTCAGCTGCGGATATTTCTTAGTTTCTGAGATATTAATAAAAAAATTTCGGCATAATACATTGAAATCTACCTATGTACACAGACGTTACTAACACAACCATCTTCTTCGTTTCACAGTCGACGATACAATGTACGATATTGACCTCATCGCGCGATGCTTGTAACTGCATCAGTTTTTATTCCCAATACAGTACAGTAATACTAGAGTATTTCCAAAGTCACATCGGTTCGCTGTCGTGCTTTCCGCGCCCCACGCACTGGTCTAGCTCCAACCGGTGGCCGATCGAGACGAAACTTGCCGAGTATTACGAGGGGTATTACAAAATTTCAAAAGTGGAAAATGGCGGGGGAGGGGCAGAAGGGCTCACGGGTAGGGAGGCCTCCACCAACGTAAATAAATTTCCAAAATAAATTAACAATTTTTTATTAATATTTCGGAAACGAAATATTAAAGAATACCCGAAGCTACAATTTTAGATTTAGGGTTCACACCTCCTCCCCACCCCACACCCAAACCTCATCTCGATCGGCCACTGGTGCCATTCGGAAGTATATCCTTTATTCGTTGCATTTATTCGAATAAAACTTTCGAATTAAAAAAAAAGGTAATTATGCAGAACTGGTGTTTCCTCATCGATTTCAATTATTTTTGGATATGTTGCCGGGGATATGATTCTGAACAACTTTTTCCTATACATGTTACCGCCGCTCGACCTTCGTTGCCGAGATATTTGCCAGAAACTATCGGTATAATCCGACCATTGTTATATAGTCTGTTGAAAACCTTAGTGTTAACTTAGTTTAGTAAGCGCTAGTAACTGTAAGCCCTTTGTTCATATAGTTCTTCTGTAACTATGGGATTTTCTGTCCCGGATAATAAAATAATATAATAATAATACCGATAGTTTCTGGCAAATATCTCGGCAACGAAGGTCGAGCGGTGGTAACATGTATAGGAAAAAGTTGTTCAGAATCATGTCCCCGGCAACATATCCAAAAATAATTGAAATCGGTGAGGAAACACCAGTTCTGCATAATTACCTTTTTTTTTTATTCGAAAGTTTTATTCGAAAGTTTTATCTCTCACTTTCGAACAAAGAATTCTAAGAAATTGTGGAGATAGTCGCCGGGCTCCTGAATAACCAGGGATCGGCGGAGCTCGAGGTACCACTGATGGAGGGGAACATCTACAGGAACGGTGGTTGTGTTGCGTAAACTGCGCATGCATCAGTCACGCGCACGTAACCAACTCCTTCGGATTCACGTTTCACGTTCACGGTTCGCGTTTACGTTTTTTTGTAACGGGCAGTAGGATTTTGAGTTGTGTTGCGTTGTGTTTGTGTTGTGTTTGTTGGTTTAGTGTGGAATGAGTGACACTCTAAATGTGAATATGCAGGATGTGGAAGAACATATGGACAATAATTCTCCGTTTCGTCCACGAAAATTACGTCCGTCCGCAAGGAGATTTTCGAAACGGAAAGTATATCGCCAAAAGAGAAGATCTTCAGCCCTTCAGAAGAAACAAGAAAACGAAAGAACGGCAGAGGACACTGCCGTAGGACATTCAGAAGAAGTGGCCGAGGAACGTATGGTAGAGGAACCATCAACATCCGATGGACAAAATCATACGTACCAAGAGATAATGCACTCGCCATCCGATGAAGACACTGATACGGCCAGTTTGGGAGAAACTGAAGAGGCGCTTCAAGAATTTGATGTTGAAAGTAACGAAGAAGAAAACTTCGTTATAGAAAAAGTTGCAAAGAACGAGTCGCAAGAGCAATCGCGTCTCCTAAATAGCAACGATGTAATGAATTTTCAAAATGTGCTTGCTCAATTGCAGAAAATAGGTAAACATGCAAAACATAGGGAAGACTGCGGCATTGAACACCTACGAATAACTGGTGTGAAACGGTGTGGCTTCAAGAGCATCTTCAGCGTAATGTGCACTTTATGCCATTACAAAGCTGAAATCCACAATCAATCGAACGAAGCCGAAGAAGTGGATAGCAATCAGGGCGCCGTTAATGCAACAATCTTATGTGGAGGCAGTTATGCTCAGTTGGAACACACTTTTGCAGGAGTGAACATACGTTGCATGTCGAAGAAAGAATTCGTGAAGAATCAAGATGAATTCGTCAAGTCCGCAATTGCCGCTGCAGAAGAAGAGATGTTAGCAGCGGCTGAAGAAGAAAAACGTTTGGCGATTGAGAGAGGCGACGTTCTTCCCGGGTCAGGGACCCCTCACATCCCCGTTGTGGCCGACGGAAGCTGGATGAAGAGATCCTACCGCAGTGGATGTTACGATTCTGCGTCTGGAGTCGGCGCGATAGTTGGCTATCACACGAAAAAAGTATTATTTTACGGCGTTCGGAACAAAGTTTGCAGAATTTGTCGGATTGCTGCGAAAAACGAGAAAGAACCCCGAAAGCACACATGTTTCAAAAACTGGAAAACATCTCGAGCATCGACTGCTATGGAAAGCGATGCTATAGTAGAAGGATTCAACACTAGCGTAGAAAAACGTGGGCTCGTTTATTCTACACTGATTGCTGATGGGGACAGTAGCGTGTATAAGAAGATTATTGATGCGGACCCATATAAGAGACAGATTCGTGTAAAAAAGATTGAATGCACGAATCATTTGTTGCGAAACTTTTGCACAAAAATGAAAGCGATTGTAAAAAAGACCACATCTGGACCATTGAGACAAACTGTGGAAAGTAGCATTCGCCGGATGCGCACGGACATCGTGAAAGCCGCAAAGTTTAGATACAATCAGAATGTATCAATCGACGAGAGAACGAAGAATTTGTATGGCGACATACAGAATGTTCCAAGCCACGTGTTTGGTGAACACGCAGAGTGTGCAAGACTAGAATATTTCTGCGATGGAAAGAATAAAGAGAATGAGAAAAACATCGTTCCAGACTTGATGAAAATTGGAGTGTACCAGGACGTGAAAGAAATACTTCGTCCACTATTAGCTCATGCGGAGAGCTTACTCTATAATACTACTAATAACGCTGTGGAAAGTTTGAACGGACTAATTGCCAAGTACACTGGCGGAAAAAGATTAAATTTCGCCGAAAGAGGATCTTATACAGGGAGATGTGCTGCTGCTGTCGTGGAGTACAACAGTAACCAAGTGCACTCGCGATTGGATGCGGTTATGAAGAAGAAAACGCCCGAGGTTGTGCACCAAATGGAAGAAAAGAAAAAGAAAGAAAAGGAAAAGAAAGCTGCAAAACAGAAGGAAACGAAGGCTGCGCGATATGTACGCAAGCATTTGCCCTCGCAGAAAGATTGTGATTATGGACAAAATGCACAGAAGCCAGACATGCCATCCGAAATGTACGAACTGGAGCAGGAAAAGCATATGCAAATGCTCAGTGACTGGCAAGAGAAAAGACATGCCATTGAAGATGAAACAATCGGACAAGCAAAGAACCGCAAATGGTTGCAGTACAGGTCCAAATTGTTGACAGCCTCCAATTTTGGACAAGTGTGCCGTCGCCGACCTGACACGCTTTGCGCAAATACAGTAAAATCAATTCTTTATCCGAAGATAATTAGTGCACCCGCGGTGGAATACGGGAAAGAATGCGAGAATATTGCTCGCGAAGAATTGAAGAAGCAATATACAGATATAGCGGAATGTGGATTTTTCATCGACAGCTGCATCGCCTTCTTAGGAGCTTCACCGGATGGAATCATCGGTCAAGAGGGTATTTTGGAAATCAAATGCCCCAAATCAGCGGAGAACTTTACGCCTGAAGAAGCTATTGAACAAGTTCCCGCTGTCCGGCGCATGTTCACGCGTAACGCAGGTATTTCAATAAGTAAAACGCATCACTATTTTTATCAAATACAAGGCCAGTTACACATTACTGACAGAAAGTACTGTATATTTTGCCTTTGGACCCCGAAAGGGTTGAAATCTATAAAAGTAGAGAGAGATGATGCGTTTTGGAAAAGAGAAATGGAGCCAAAACTTGTTCAATTTTATTTAGAATGCATGCTACCCGAATTAATAGATAGTCGGCACAATAGGTGCATGACTATTCGGGAGCCACAATTTATTCTAGCAGAGAGAGCGAAAGAAAAACCGAAAAGCTTGAAAAAGCGAAAAAGGTCTCCCTCCAGAAATAATGAAACTATTATAACGGCCCGGCGTCGCACCGCGTTGTAAAGCGCGGTACCACTGACCCCGTCAGTGGTGACAAGTGCCAGCGATGGCACTTTTACTCGCGGATCATATGATCACGCGAGTCGATCGACGCCGCCGTCACTTCCCCGAAGAAGTGAAGAAGAAAATAATAAATTTAATTCACCCTTTAATTTTTTCAGACACATTTCTAAGTTCACAGCGGAGCTGTTACTTTTTGACCCGTCGGGTAACCGGCTACCCGGAATAAGTTCAAGCCATTGAATGTGGTATTGTTCGATCATTTTTACCTAATATCAAACAATACCATAGACAATAAAGCATTCAATTCCTTGAAGTTGTTTCGGGTAGCCGAGTACCCGACGGGTAAAAAAGTAACAGCTCTAGTTCACAGGAGCAGACAGACGGAATCGGGCTCGATCAAATGCGCCAGGTGGATTCACACGGGCCTCGCAGGTATACATGATGTTCGACGAATTATTGAAACAAATTTTTACTTTTATATAAAACTTACAGAAATGTCTGCGATCATTTGTTACAGGCGGATTCTTTACCAAATTACTGCAAACATGGTTTATGGGACAGTAATGTCAGGACAAATGGAATGATAAGTACCATATTTCAGGTAAAGTTTAACAGCTTATACATCTACAGTAAAATTTTGTACGTTTACAAAACTACAATTAAGTATTTCCTAATGAACTTCATAATGTGTTACAGATCCACACTGCCTATGTCATCTTTCGGTACGAGCGACCTAAGAAAATTGTAGGAAGACCGTCAAAGAAGAAGAGGAAATACACCATTTTTATCTGTCCATTTCAAAGGGGCGAAAGCTTGAATGTCGAATTTCAATTCTCCAATGAAGTTGGATTGATTTATTGTAATGACTATAACTTGATTAGAAACAAAAAAAATATAAAAAAATGTTCTGTTAAACGATTTTGTCAAAAAGGCACTAACAACTAAAAAATACTTCTAGTGTTGTGCTACAATTTCGATGGTGTTTTTCAACTTTAAATAAAAACGTGGTTCAGAGTATTTCATAACAGAATATGAATCAATTTAGTATAGCCTCAAGTGTCGAAATGAATTTGTTGCGAGATATCCTGCTCCACGATTTTATGTGCAAATACACCATCGAAATTGTAGTATAAGAAAATAATTATTTTTTACTTTTTAATGCATTTTTCATAAAATCGTTTATTATAAATTTTTTAATATACTTTTTCTAGTTTTTAGTGTTTGTGGATTTACATTACTCTTATTGCTGTATGCAGTTTAACAGTTTGCTTGAAGAATGGTTGATTTATTGTTATGGGTTATTATTTCTTGGTGACTAGGTAATTTTTTCACCCACTCGGAGTTTTTTCATAATTTTGTATTGTCAACCAAACTACGCACCTCTGCAAAGTTTCGAGGGAATTGGATGGTTGGAAGTGGTTTAAAATTGAGTTTCCAGATTTGAATCAAACAAACAAACAAACAGAGGATCGTAGCTAAATAAAATCGTTTAATGGGACATTCCCAAATATCAGTATTGTTAGTACTGAACTCTGGTTTATATTGATAAATTTTTACAACCGTGGAATAACAATTCCGAAGAAAACCATGTACAAAACTATTATTGAAACAGACAATTCTTGTTGATATAAAAGATAATTTGATGTATAGTTAGATGAAAAAAAAGCGGCATATGTTTTTAGAAGAATTACAGCATTCATAAATTTCATTACGATCGGCATGTTACACTTCGGTGATGTACCTTATTCAAATTGTATGCTTTGAATTTGCACATTGATTATACAAAGTATTGCATCGTTCTATGTATAAATTAATACTAAATTAGTATTGTTTCATTGACATGTTTCCTAACTTCACTACTCAACCTCTCTATCTTTCAATAGTGCTATCGTCCTTTACGTTCAGCGAGGCTCTGATGCTAGACGCAGGAATTGGCGGGCTCCAGCTACAGCTGATGCACGAGGAAACACCTACAGCGGTGGTTATGTGTGCGTGACTGACGCACCGCAGTTCCCCACACATAACCACCGCTCCTGTCGATGTTCCCCCCTCCATCAGCGGTACATGGAGCCCGGCGATCGCTGCCTAGACGCAGCTCTCGTGCCGTATTCCTCCAAGCTTCTCAATAGAAGGAGCTGTGGCAACAGCGCGGCAGAGACGGAGACAACAGAACATGCGGCAACTATGCTGTCAAAAATTCGTCTACGTAGAGTATCGGTAGATGTCACCATTGTACAACTTCTTTTTACCGACCGCAGTAGTTTCATTAGGGTCCGTCTGTTTACAAGGGCGCTTCGATCGATTCGGACCATAACAAAAAGGAGACGGCCCCCTTAAGCTGCCTCTAGGTTTAAGTATTCGTCAGTTGAGAGAGCGTATTCGAATCGTAACCTTAAATGCCCTGGAATGCTCGCGCTGCGCATCGTGCGCCTCCTTTTATACCCGAAATTTGATAGCTGGCGCATGCGCAGTGAGTCGCTTATTTATTATTTTGCTTTTAATCACTTTGGTATCCTAGGAAAAATCGGTTCTAAACCTAGCAGGTCACTTTGGTGGGGTCTTAAATCTAAATTTGGATCTACTTAAATCTACCTTCGCTAATTTAAACTAAATATATTTACATGACTATTTACAAAGGTCTTAGGCCTATCTCTTTTTAAGTACGCCGTAGTTATCTGTTAACATCCTGTCTATGCACCTGACTGAGGATTCTATTTTTTAACTCCATTATATAAGTACAGTTTGTGTTTAGCCTCCAATATTTGTTGCTAAGTCTTGCAGGGTTGAAATAGTCAATTGGAGATAATCTAATAGAATATTTAAAGTCCTCTGGCGTGTTAGAAGGGTTCGTGAGAGGATCGTACATAATGTTTTTGTTCGCTTCCAATCGTCGCGGCCAATGATAAATTGTCGGGATGTTTAATTCGTTTTGGATATAACCTTTCTTATCTAAGTAGGTGAATACTTGGGGAGGGGGGGGGGGGGTATACATCCGGAAGTCAGGGAATCCCTGGCATAAACATCGTTTATCTTTAAAATGTCCTTAATAATTTCGTTATCGTCAATGGACACGGATGTCACATAATAATCTCTAACCAACTGTAAAACGAAATTGTCTATTCGAGTAATATTAGACTCCTTATATAGGACAATATTGCTAACATATTTGGTGTAGTTTGAAGAAGCCGATCGGTGTTTAAAAATACAGTGTCTGAGTATTTGTCGTTGGAACTTTCTAAGCTTCTCCATTGTTGCTGCGTTAACATTAAACCAAGTGGGGGCTGCGTATGTCATAATTGGTCTGATTAAAAGCATATAGCAGATTATCTTCGCCCTATCGCTGAAATTTCTGGAGTAGAATAGCCTGCCACAGCTATAAAATGCCTTGCGGGCCTTGTTTAGCTGAATGTCCACATGCTTGGACATCCTCGCCAGATTATCCATCTGTATGCCTAGATATCTGACTAATACCTTGTGCGGAATTTTTATTCTTTCATTAGACGGGCTATCTGCGATATCAATACTGAATAGTCTTAAATCCCTTTTCTGAAATTTGCTTAAGAATCTAGTCGGCTTTCTAAACAGAATTGTCTCACATGTTAACGGGTTTATTCTTAATTTCCAGGTTTTGTAGTAAGTATCTATATGGTTTACAGTAGTTTGGAGATCTGCTTGAATCAGTGATGGCTTTTTCCCTTCCACGCATATATAATCAGATCGTCTGCATACGCGCAGGCTCAGCATAAGTTGAAGTCCACTTCAGGGCCTATTGGGAATGTAGCTCTATTGTCTTCAGTGAATTGTATGATATGTTTTTGATGTATTCTAAAATGATTTAGCTCATCTTTACCCCTTGTGCTCTCCGCCTCTATTAAGTTATGTAGCCGATTACTGATGTCACTAGGTGAGGGGGTATTAACGGCTTAGTAGTGTTTGCCCAAGACATTCGCTATATTTACAGGTCCTGCTACTGTGAATAAGTTTCCATCATGTATGATGTGATCATCAGGGATGTTAAGTTCGGCAATCCAACCGTGTTTCCCTACATCAAGTTGTATTTTTTCTATTGAATTGTGAGGTTTGCTGCGGAATAATCTTTAATTTTGGGAAAGAAATTGTCCGTTCTCTGATGATCTATTTCTTTCTCCTTGTTCTCCCAGTAACTGATGATATTTCTCTTCATTTCCACCTCTATGGAGCTTCTAATCGATTTTAAAAGCTCTTTAAGGAAGGTGGTTTGCTGAGTTGTATATCCACGTTTGTATGTTCTATGTATTTGCGAGACGACATATGATATATATTTAATAAGTTTCTTTATTTTGTTATTGGTGTATATGTTGGTATAATCCCTTCTTTTAACTTTTGGTGTGGACAAGGTTAGAGCTGAACGGATGCTGAGTTCCAGGGTTGTAAGATTCTCATCAATTTCGAGGTTCGTAAGATTTCTGTCCTCCGGGATTGGGGTTGGATTGCTTCTATTGATCTTCTGTCTGAATTATTTCCAGTTGCATTTCTTGTATGCAAAATGTGTCTTGGGGTCGGTGTTGTTGATAGGTATCTCCAAGTCATTAACTAATGAGATTTCTGCTATTATTGCTCTGTGGTCGCTGTCGTAGTGATGTGTTTTTAACTTATCGTTCATTGTATTTTTGAAGGTGAGTCGAATGTCTGCGATGCAAATGTCCAGGAATGAATTTGCTGAAGGAAAGGTAGGTTCTGCAGGTGTTATTATTTTAAATTTATATCTGATTGAATGAGAAATTTCCCAGTTCTTTATGTATCCTCCTCTGGTATTAGAAGCTGAGTCCCCCCACTCTCTTCTGCGGGCGTTCAGGTCCCCCACTATGATAAAGTAGTTACTTTGGTCCGTCGCATTGATCCGATCTAGAAGATCATTAAACTCATCTATGATAGATACATCTGATCTATTGGTAGCATATACAGGGTGTCCCACTAAGGAATGGACAGCGCGATATCTCTTAAAGTATTGTCGATAAAAATATAAAAAAAATAGGGAATTGCATGGTTCGAGGGGGCCCATTTATTAGCGCGAACGAATTTTGTTTTCGATTATTATTTTAAAAGATACGATGGTCAAGTTCGGTTTTTCAAATGGAACTATTTTTTTTGAAGACCTGAGTTGATAGTGCGTTCCAAGACAAATTCAATAAGCTTTAATGTATACACTTTATTTCCACTGGTTTTTAAGATATTGCGCTTGCAAATTTACTGATTTTCACTGCAAGAAACCCCTCTGGAATGGCAAAAACCGGGGGCGGTCTTACTGGCCCCACGGGTGGCACTGCCTGTTGAAATGGATACTTACCTGCCAAAGGTCTACGCCAGAAATGGCAGGCCCAAAGGCTGGACAATTCTTTTCCATCAGAAATGCTACTTAGGTAGGTACATCTGCGGTATCGAGAAGCGCATCGTTACTTTTATTTCGCACTTGCTTCTACGCTCGGATGGCCGGTTCTTTTGGGAGGGATGCAAGTTGGATTGGTTAGGTTAGGAGGAGTGAAAGTTGCTACACTAAATTTCAACCATAGGGAGCAGATTGTATCAGAACCAATCCAACTTGCATCCCTCCCAAAAGAACCGGCCATCCGAGCGTAGAAGCAAGTGCGAAATAAAAGTAACGATGCGCTTCTCGATACCGCAGATGTACCTACCTAAGTAGCATTTCTGACGGAAAAGAATTGTCCAGCCTTTGGGCCTGCCATTTCTGGCGTAGACCTTTGGCAGGTAAGTATCCATTTCAACAGGCAGTGCCACCCGTGGCGCCAGTAAGACCGCCCCCGGTTTTTGCCATTCCAGAGGGGTTTCTTGCAGTGAAAATCAGTAAATTTGCATGCGCAATATCTTAAAAACCAGTGGAAATAAAGTGTATACATTAAAGCTTATTGAATTTGCCTTGGAATGCACTATCAACTCAGGTCTTCAAAAAAAAATAGTTCCATTTGAAAAACCGAACTTGACCATCGTATCTTTTAAAATAATAATCGGAAACAAAATTCGTTCGCGCTAATAAATGGGCCCCGTCGAACCATGCAATTCCCTATTTTTTTTATATTTTTATCGACAATACTTTAAGAGATATCGCGCTGTCCACTCCTTAGTGGGACACCCTGTATAAGTGTACTGATAATGAGAAGACAAAGCCAAGATGTTGAATGTGAAAATGATTGCGGACGGATTCCAGGTTAAACTTCACTAGTGGGGTGCTAACAAAATGGATTGCAGATGTTAAATGTGAAGAAGTAGCATCTAATGATGTTGTGATGGCTTCGTGAAGGGAATCAGATCAAGTGATCTGGTGGCGCGCATATAGTACTTATTCAATTTCAAATTGCCAGTCATTATTAAAGTAATGCAGAAAATAGAAATAAGCTAACTGTAATGTAGAAAAAACAAAATGCAACACTGGTGTCAGAAATATACAGCTATAGAACTTACCTGCCGTATATGTGTGTGTGTGTGTGTGTGTGTGTGTGTGTGTGTGCGCGCGCGCGTGTGCGCGTGTGTGCGTGTGTGTGTTCCACACCAAACACCAAGGAAACACTCTAAGTACACTAACTTTAAATACGTGGTCTATTAAAAAAAAACAATAAAAACACTATAAAAAATACGACAAAAACACGATAAAAGTACGATGGAAATACGATAAAACACGATACAAATACGATAAAATACGATAAAAATTCGATAAAAATACGATAAAAACACAATAAAAATACGATAGAAATACAAGAAAAATACGATAAAATACGATAAAACACGATAAAACACGATAAAACACGATAAAACACGATAAAACACGATAAAACACAATAAAAGTACGATAAAAATACAAGAAAAATACGTTAAAATACACTATAAAAATACTACAACTAAGAATATATATAAAAATAAACTAGGAATAAACTACAGACTAACAATAAAATGAAAAAATATGTTAAAAACGTATGAAAATCAGCGTAAACTAGTGTGCGTCCCCGTGGATGGTTCTGTGATTACTGCCGCAGTTTTCTTACTACCTGTAGGCTGCAAGGAATCCTCGCCACCCCCCACTTCGCGGCACAACCCTCATCCTGCCGACGGATATGGGTACCTCTGAACATTTGCCAGAAAAGCTCTTTAAAACAGAAAAGCAGAAAATATTGTACCAAACGTTTTTTTAATCCTTACGAGTGTCGCTATTTCCACTACCAAAATCAGGTCAATATTTTCTAAACATCGATTTTTTTGGGGCACCTCAAAGTTACAAAAACTGTAGGAGAAAACGTATTTTATCTTTAACCGACTGCCATTTTGTAGATTTTTTCGAAATTTCTGGTCGTAGTAAGGGGCGATAGCGACACTCGTAAGGATTAAAGAAACGTTTGGTTCTCTTTTCTCTGCCCAATGGAAAAGCCGCTAGCCTTGGGACAAGTGAACAAGGATATGTTCGGTTAACAACGCTTATAATTCTGAAAGTTGTAAAGATTTTAAATCATCCTTCATGATTTTAAACAACCAAAAGATGAATAAAAGTGTAGGTATACGAGGCATCACTGTCGTGTTTTTGTCCCTTTTTTAAACCCAGAAAAAAACGTTAATAAAAAGAAGCAATGATCTCGGGTACAGTAGTGGTCAGAGAACAGAGTGCCGTTACTGAAAAGAGTCGAATTACTACTGCATCTTTATTCGTATCCTGATCTAATTCCTTCAATTTATTTATTAAGATTTTATAAACAGCTTTTTTTATTTTTATCCAAATAATTTGTAGATTTAATTTTCCAAATGTATTGATTTTCTTTGTACGATTAGATAAATCCTCTCAGCAAATTTGCTGACACGTGTAATTGTCAATAATTTTAAATCTGTCTGCCGGTGGCCCAGACTTCACGTTAATTTTGATTTGCGGCAAATCGGAACCCAGATAAATCAACCTCGCGGTGATTGCGTTCATGCCAGACAATTGGCACACGCGCTCCGTGCTGCATTATAACTTTTGACTTTATGCAAGTTCATAAATCGAACGGACAAGAAGGAGCGTGTATGGCGGCCTTTAGAGTGCCTAATGCCGCGCCAAATTCATCACTTTTTTAACTCGATGTCTGAGATTCTGTTCGAAATCGGATATGACGTTGAACACGTGAAATTAAGGGGAGTTTGTGTTTCAGGGGTTGAGTCTTAAAACGCAACTCTGCGTTGCACGTGTTGGCAACGATCTCAGTCACAGGGGGGTGACAATAAGCAGAGACAGGAAACCGCTAGGGTCGTCGCCGGCGTGAGCCCGCTAATATTGGAAAAATCACGGGTCAGGTCTAGGCGTCTTCCCGTGCGGCGCACAGTGTGCTGAGAACCCGTTTTTTTTTTTGTAGGCAAAAGTTTAAACAGTCCACGGAATACCACACCTCGTGTCGCGTCCAAATACACTGTGGACTATATCGCAGAAGTAATTGTTAATTACATTCTGTCAAAAAAGTACCGGGAATCGATTATTTAAAAAGCTCGCTTAAAGGGATTGTTGAATTTCTTTTTGTCGCTAAGTTGGCACAACTGTCCTCTATATTCACTCGGAGTTTGAGCGTCACTTGTCAGTTAGTTTGTTTACAGTGCGCCATTGTGTCAGTTCATCTCAAGTGTGTTTTGCAATTTTTACAATGGATAAAAATATCGAACAAAGAATCTGTCTGAAATTTTGCATTGCAAATGGAATTTCGGGTGCCGAAGCGCTGAAAATGTTACATAAGGCTTACGGTGAATCGACTTTATCAAAAACACGTGCGTATGAGCGGTACAGTGCATTTAAAAGCGGTCGAGATGTGATGGAAGATTTGCCTCGTTCTGGTCGGCCATCAACGTCTTCAACTAAACTTCACATCGCTAAAGTAAAGGAAATGGTGGCTGGAAATCGTCGTTTAAGTCTGAGAGAGATAGCCACCGAATTTTCTGTGTCTCGCGAATCAATTCGTACCATTTTAAACGATTGTTTGGGCATGAAACGCGTTGCCGCTTGACTAGTGCCGAAAGACCGGAATTTTCTGCAAAAACTCAATCGCGTTAAGGTCGCTGAAGACATGCTAGAACGAGTCAGTTCCGACCCCACATTCATAAAACGCATTGTAACTGGTGATGAGACATGGATTTACGAGTTTGACATGCAAACCAGTCAACAAGCTTCAGAATGGCGCCTTCCAATTGAGCCGAAACCGAAAAAAGCACGTCAAAGTCGATCAAAAGTGAAGGTGATGTTGACAGTTTTTTTTCGATTACCGCGGTGTTGCGCACTCGGAATTCTTGCCGCAAGGTAAGACAGTAAATAAAAAATATTATCTGAGCGTTATGCGGCGTTCGAGAGAGCAAATTCGTCGAAAAAGACCAGATTTGTGGAAAGAAAACTCATGGATTTTGCACCACGATAGCGCACCATATCACAAGGCTATTATTGTGAACGAATTTCTGGCCAAAAACTCAACAAATCTTATCGAGCAGCCACCGTATTCCCCTGATATGGCTCCGGCCGACTTTTTTCTTTTTCCAAAACTGAAATTACCACTTCGAGGCACCCGTTTTCAGTCGATAGATGACATAAAAGAGAATTCGCGGCGAGTACCGAAGTTGATTCCAAAAAATGCGATCAAAAAATGTTTTGATGATTGGGTTCTTCGTTGGCGTAAGTGTATTATTTCGAAAGGGGCCTACTTTGAAGGCGATACAATAAATTTGGATGAATAATACATATTTTGTGTTTCATTGACCAATTCCCGGTACTTTTTTGACAGAATGTATATACCTAATACAGTGTATCGTTCGTTGTTCTGTCTGTGTTAATCGCGACTGTAAGCCCGCCCTTTGCAAATCTTCGTTATACTTATTTGAACTTTCATTGCATCATTGATCCAACGTGAATATAACGTCTACTTTGGCAGAAGTAAAGTTACAAGCCCTACTTAACCACACCGTGTCGAACGCTTGCTGAATGTACAAAAAGACGTTGTTTCTATGTGAAAACAGTAAAAGTAATGTTAATTACTTTAATTTATGCAGTAATACGCATCCTGAATGTAATTAAGGCCAACAGAATCTTATAGAAGGTATGGGTGAATTAATACCAAATGTTGGTGGGCTTTTGCCTCACCGTGCGCCAATCCATTTCATTTCTTTATACATATTAGTATGTACAAACCGTTCCAGCAACGTGATTTTTAACCCTCCGAGTACGGGACATCGAGTACGGAGCCTGGGTCTTTGCAGACCCACACCGATAGTTCACTAATACATATTCACGGTCGCTCGAGACCCTCACCGATACATTATTCAGGTGGGGATGGTCACTCAAGCTCGAGATCCTCACCGAAATACTACGGAACGTGGTGGAAGAGGGTTTCGGATTACGTTTGGATACTTGTTCTACATATACGAAACAATAATATGGTTGCGATTTGTAAATTATAAAAAGAATCATGTTTATTCAACATTTATATTAGTACATGTACTGCATAAAAGTGTGCGGTTTTCTGTACAGTGGTTTTTACACACATATTTTTTACAAGAATCGCATACAGTTTGATGTTTATTATTACTCCCCACACAGAAACAATATCTACCACGCTTGTGACCTGCTAGTTTTTTTTTCTTTACAATTTTTCGTCCCGTCGCTTCTATCGCGGTTGCAACATTTGCATGTAGCCCTCCTTCTTCATTTTCAAATTTACTAGCCCGCCTATCAATATTTTTAGCAGTCAATTTTTTTGCTAATTCTTCTAAAAATAACTTTCGCCTCATTTTTGACGAATGTCTAACTTCCCATGTAGGGTTCTTAGTATGCCATATAACAAAAGCATTGTATGCGGCGATGTCGATATAGTGCATAAACAATGATAATGGCCAACGGCGGGTGCAACGCCTACAAGAGTATTCTCTTACTAATTTATCTAAAACATCTACCCCACTTTTTGTGGAATTATAATACTTTATTATTTCGGGTTTGAAGTTTTCTGCTGCTGTAGATATACTATGTTCACGGTGTAGTGGAGAAAGTAGTACAACGCACTTTCGCGGTTTCGGAATGTAGGAGACTAAACTTATTGTTTCCGTAAATAAAAAATAAGAAGAATATATACATCGATCTTGTATTTGCGTCAGTATTTTGGGTAAGTCCCGCCTATTTTTTCGAACTGTACCAATCAAAAAAAGTTTGCTTTCTAAGAGATATTCTGCCAAACTTATGTCCGTGAAAAAATTATCTGTTGTTACACAGCGGCCAGAATTTCTCCAAAAATCTGTCATTTCTTTCACGACACGTTGACCTTGTTGCTTTTCTGGGGCCTTTCCTTGTTTCCCCAGGTATACTTGCATGTTGCAGCAATAAAAAGTTTTTGAATCGCAAAGGGTCCATATTTTGATGCCATATTTTCCTGGTTTGCTTGGCATATACACCTTGAATGAACAACGGCCGCGAAATGTGACTAGTTGTTCATCGACGCACCCAACGGCTGTTGCATCGTACGAGTCCTTGCAGTTTTGTGCAAATATATTTGTAATATCCCTCACGGGTGCCAATTTATCATTTGATTTTCTTTCTTCTCTTGTGGTTGAATCGTCAAAACGAATATACCTGAGTAAAATGTAAATGTAAGTGTGGATATATGTGAAGATGTAAGCGAAAGCCATCCAAAACCGAACGACAAGGATAATAAATAAGTATAATAATAATAATAACATACCTTAGTATATCTATGAACCGATCACGTGACATTGTTGCTGTATAAAATGGTCGAGAAAATGCATCGCTTGTCTTCCACAGGTCCTGTTTGCGTTCACGTGATTCTCTAAACCGCCCAATAAGTAGGAGAAGACCAAAAAATGCATCGAGCTCTATACGGTCCACTGGCTTCCAGTGTCTATTTGGCGGCATATTGTTCCTTGCCTTGATATTTGTGTGGAGAATGATCGTATGCATGATTTCATCATTGATAAGTAAATGGAAACATTCATCCACCGTTTCTACGTGTTCACTTTTTTCTGTAAGTGAACACTTACGCGAAAGGTCTGCGACTGCTCCGTTATTGGGTGCGATGTACTGCCAGTTACGTCCAAATACAGTTTCATTTTCTGGAACAGTATCTTCTTCGGATTCTGACGTATAAGATTCATCGGATTCCCAATCCTGCACTTCTGGCTCCGAATCGCTATTCGAAACACTTCCACCATCCGATGACTGGTCGCTGTTGTAAACGTCTTCGTCGTCTTCCACAAAAAGTGATTGCTCATCGTTTGGTAGTTTAGACATTGTATCAATACAAACCAAACAAACAAAACAACAATAACAACGATAACGATAATAACAGTGATAACAACGATAACACCGATAACGATAATAATAAAAACAACAAAGCTAACAAAAAAAAGACACAGGAAAAAATCGAGAATGCAGCGAAGCGTCGTTGTCAGCGGTACATTCGCGAATGCCCCAAAGCAACGCAGTCGCTTCGAACTTCTGACTCTTTAGGCCCCAACAATGTCCCCGGAAAAACCCGGTTTATGACACCCCCAAGCGCGAAGCGCTCCTTGACGACAGCTAAATGACCGCTTGGCTGCGAATAATATTAACCGCCCCGTCACTGTGTGCGTGAGCGCTCTGAAACGGTGAGTCAAAATTGACCCAGGCTCAGAATACGGAGGGTTAATAGGTATAAGTATAGTCAAGGGCGGATGAGCCCATGCTGTTCTACCTTTGAGGGTTTTACGGTGGGGACTTACGCTCTATCTGGCTTCAAACGGGGGTGTGTAAGCTAAACAGTTCTGGGGGCGCAGGCGACTTACAGTTTGAAATTTGGTATTATTGAAGCGAAATTTCTTCGTTTCTTTGCGACTAGGCAATCGCTTGTTCGCGCAGCGTTCGTTCTCAGGTAAAAGGACTTTATGATTTTCGGCATACTCTCGGGTTTTTCCACCGAGGTGCTAGGTAAGTCGGGCTATAGCCAAGCTACACATCTGGCAAACCAGACTACCACAGGTAAGTATTTTTTCTGCGCGTTTTCGGCGTCGCTTAGTCCTAATGTAATCTGCTCCCTAACGAATCGGACTTGTATTCCTCCCAAACGGCCACTTTCTGAAAGAGCCCCTCTTCACAGCAAATACATCCTCCCTAAGGCCCACCTTCTCTCGCACAGAATACGTCAACGCGTGATTTTGTATTGAAATTCGCGCGTGTTTATACTCGTCAGATAAGGGAGCTGTAGAAGGGGGGACGACGCGGGCCGGACCACGCGCAGGCAGAAGACTACCCCTTTTGTCCCTGGTACTAGTTCAAAGTTTTTTCATTTCCAACCCCGTTACCGGGGAAACATTCTTCGATTTAACATAAGAACATCTTCTTTTGGTCATCGTGCCATCCATAAGATTAATTTTACGCCATGGTCAGTGCTCAGAACATCATTATAATTTAATTATGCTGTAGCGGAGCATGGTTTATTGCCTGCCGAACGTAGAGGGATTAGCTAGTAGGGGAGGAAAATGCCATATCTGGTTCCCAAAAATTAATCAGGCTGATCGGCCAAAGCGTTTCGCCAGTGTCGCGATTTATGATCGTATTGTCCCGCCAGTTGGCGGTTAACGACGGTATAGGTAGACGTTCTTGTTTTTCGAATCGAATTAAAAGAACGCCGCCGGCCAGACTCTCTCCGCACGTACGGTTTACATGACATTTGATATAATTTTAAACGGGAGAAGGCCAGGTATCCATTGGTGTTCATATTTCTCCGCCATTCGATTTTTTGCTCTTGGGGCTGCGAGACACCTTTCAGCACGTTGAAATCTCTGCATAAGGCGCACACGAACGCTTTCGACGCGCGCCTCGTCGTAAAAATCGACCCTTTCAAGTGCTTCACACTGCTCGAAAAATCGAGAAACTCGTAAATCAATCCCGTGCGCGACGCGCCGTTGCAATAGTGGGATCCTGCCTTTATTGTGTGTAGCACTGAGAGGAATTGCCGGGTCAAACGAATGACCCCAATTTGTCTTTTTTGCTAGCACTGTAGGCTTTGCAACACAATGAGGAATGAGGTAGCACGAACAGTCGAAATGCTCATTTCTTTCGCGATTTAAGAAGTATAGACTTGCAGTACGAATTTCGCGGGTTTGCCTCAGTCGCGCGTGAGGAGAGAGAGAGAGAGAGAGAGGGGGGGGCCCGGTGTACCTAACGACCGGAAGGAGAATCGGCAGAAAGCTGTTAGCGATCAGACCGAGCCGACTGAAAAGTGTATTTTTGAGAATAATGTGTGTCTTACAGAAATTGCATGGCGTCCGCCAGTGATTTTCGGTACCAAAAGTTAATTGCAACAGACTGAACTCTTATTTTGATCCAATTTGCCTCAGTCTACCCTAAATATGTATTATGGGGATCTAGGTTACCGGCGAAGTAGCTGATCGCCGACGCGCGATCGCGTTCGTGATCAGTCGATGGCAGACGGACAAGAGCAACGTGTGCGCGAAACGAAGGTAAGGGAATACGATACACAATTTTACAAACGTGCCGGAAAAACGTTTAGGTTAAAGGCGGGGTAAAAACATTTGCAATACGCGCGAATGCGTGTGAAAAACCGTGCACAACCAAAATCCTGTCCATACGTTTCTTTACGGCACGCGATCCTTCATTGCGCGTGGACCCATCGAAATCGACCCTCGCAAAGGTCTTCTGCAACGCGCATTACACGTGTTTAACCGTGCCTTTACGCGAGGGTGTAAGTATACGGACACAGCAACAATACGTTTACGGGCGGCAGAGTGTATGCACGGCTGCATACGGGCCGAAGTTCAACGAGCCAAGTGCAACGTGTATATAACCGCGTGTCTTTCTTCTTGATTCTAATAAACCGTATCTTCGTTTGTGTCTGTCTAACTAAAGAATTATTAACACCCTGCTCTCACGCATACAGCAGGGTATAAATCTCTGAAGCGGGATTCGAATAGTGCTAATCCGGCGGTTAAAACAGGCAAATTTGCGAACGTGCACGCGGGTGCCATTGTTTCAGAATGCAAAAGAATGTTCGAGAACGTTGGGAAGCGTATACGCGAGGACTCTTTTTTTAAACGATTTTTTTATGGTATTGAGACCGCGAGCGTCGTTGTTGCCAACCAAACTCAACCGCGAGAGTGACTCTCAGTGTTGACATTTTGCAGTTTTAACCAGTCGCCCTTAGGAATTTTTGGCTATGCAAACGCGAAGATCTGGATTCATTTATTGCCAGAAACCGGCGGACATGTAATATCGTTAATAATTATAGTTAAAATTATGTCCGGTTTTGTCATTTCATGACATCAATTTCCTTGTGAAAGTACAAGGAGACAATTCTCAGACGTGACTTTCGTGCAGATCCGATGAAGAATTTTCTATTTTCCCGTTCTTATAATGGCTAGTGCTAGCTTTGTCTTTTATGGTCCCATGGTTCTCGGATGTCGAGCACTCGCTTCTAAAGGGTCCCATGTCCTAGGTCAGGGGAGGCGAACCTTTTTATCTGCTCGTGTCAAAACTTTATAAATATTTATTGAATTACTGACGTGCCGGTTAGTTTTTTTAATAGGGGAAAAATTAGTAGAAAATTAATCATTGCAGAATTTTATTCAAATCAGTTTACAAATTAAGATAGATTTTCATCAAAATTAACCACGTGTGTCTGTGTAGACCGGGCAACAAATTGCCGCCAACGTGTATTCAGCGACTTGGCAACATCTCTGTAGGATACAGCAACATTTTGATTTATTGAACGGCTGCTTTGCTTGTCGCCCCAGCCGGCTGTACTGCAGGGCCACGTCGTTCGTCACGATGCTGGACAAGACCCTTTTCGTGAAGTCATAAGTGTTGGATCCTCAATACTTTGCAAATTTCTTCAGCTATAATGAAAAAGGTATCAAACATTAACGAATTAAGTAAAAACAAACATTAACAATTTTTTCATCATATCTATGATATTTTACTTACAGTATCTTGGATATTATTTTCATCCTTTAAAATTTCTTCCAGGTCCTTGCCTCTACTCGCTACGCGTAGCGAACGGGAACCTCAGGTATACATTGTCGTAAAGGATGCATAAATTTATTACACGTTGGGCCTAATGGAACCAGTTGTTTCCGAAAAACTGGCTAGGGTGATCGGCCAGAGCCTCTCGATAGAGTCGCGGTTTATGGCAGTATTGTCCTGCGAGGCGGCCGTGGAGAAGGGTCCGCGCGGGTCCCCAAATGAAGCGAGCTCTCGAAGGTAACAGGTCAGACTACAGAGCGAAGCGAAAATTCATTAATCGTTTATGGTGGGCAATCAAGTGACGTACTTCCGCGTATCTTTAAGAATTTAGAGAATATTCGCTGTAAACAAACACGCCACTTTTTGTTAATCCGTATATTGCTGTCTTGGCGGGTGGTATATTGGTAACCATCCGTACCCGCGCGCACAGCTGTCCACGGCCGCCTCGCGGGACAATACTGCCATAAACCGCGACTCTATCGAGACGCTCTGGCCGATCAGCCTAGCCAGTTTTTCGGAAACAACTGGTTCCATTAGGCCCAACGTGTAATAAAGTTTTGCATCCTTTACGACAATGTATACCTGAGGTTCCCGTTCGCTACGCGTAGCGCAATACAGTGTATTTAGTTTTTATTAAAACTGCCGAAATTGAAGAATTCTAAGTATCCGTGTTTCATAGTTTGGTCTGTAGTTTACGTTGACAAGTTTACACCAAAATGGATCAACAATCTATAAGGAAAAGGAGTAAAAAACGACTACTTTTTCATATATTCTTTAAACAAATTGACCTATTATTCGTAATCTGATCACGATTGGCTGAATATGTTATGAAAAGGTGCATCACTTTTGCCTAAAAGATTTCCTCTGTGGTGTCTACTTTCCGAGATAATGGGGCAGACTTGTCTTTCTCACTCACACCTTTGAGGCCCGCGCGCAGTCAGAGGACTACCCCTTTTGTTTCAATGTGCCTCCGCCGAGTGTATTGACGCTTGACGATATATGTAGTAAACGCGTGTGATTTTTTATTGCAATCGGTATCACTTCCATACCGATACAATAAAGAATAAAGAATGCAGTTTTTCTGAAACAGGTATGAATCCTCGGCCGACCGCAGCGAAAGGACGTTGCACCTCGCAGTCGAGGATCATATATTCATTTAAGCGTATTAAGAAATTCTTTATTCTTTATCGTATCGATATGGAAGTGATACCGATGGATTTCTGATGATTTTCCAATGAAAATTATACCAAATATCATGTAAATCGGAATATTTTTAACAAAGTTAGGTGTAGATTATGGAAATTAATTTTTCAAGTAATTTCCTTCATTATGCTCCGAATTACGTCGTTCTTGGTGTTAACTTCATCGGCGAAACATACGGAATCGATTGACATCATTTTCGCAAAGATCTGATGCGAAATGCGGAATTGAAAGATTTCTCACTTCTTAATGGGTATTCCAAACACTTCGAGGGTCGAAAGTCGCAACACTCGGTGAGGCATCGCCGGGAGGGGGGCTTGCAATCTGGATGCCGTGCGGTATCTCGTCGGACCCGAACGCAGTCTAGTTTAAAGGACCGAGACTTTGTAGGTATCATTTGGGAAACGATTCTTGCCAAGTACTCATTCCTGTTTCGATACCTATAGCATGCTTGTTTCGTGCTCAAATAGTATCGAATACCAAGTCCAGCCAAGATGTTGATACCTACAAAGCATCGAACCTTTTGAGTAGGTATCCTTTAGGTATCGATACCTTCTGATACCTACGGTACTCATACGTGCTTGAGATGCCATGATACTTCACCGCTAGGTATCGATACTGCTTGAGCGGTATCATTCCCATCACTACTGGTTGCGCACCGAACCATCAAAATCGACCCTTGTAAAGGTGTTCTGTAGCGCGCATTGCACATGTTTAACCATGCATTTAGAAGGAAGCAGTTTTTTTTTCTGGTGAAAAATGCTACCCGACACGGCGTATGTAGGAACATACCTACATCGAGCTACTAGATTGGAGAATAATGTAAACTCATTTTCCCATACAGCACACTTCGTTGCGGCAAAGTTGCAGGATGGTTGCAGTAACCTTGCGTCGTTGCATGGTTGCAGCGCAATGTCGATGTATGGTTGCTGCGACGTTGCCGTACAACATTGCACGGAGCGGACATAGAATTGTTGCTGTATAGTTGCGGCATAGTTGCGTTGCAATAATGCACTGCAACTATGCCGCAACTTTGCCGCAACTCTGTCGCAACTTCGCCGCAACTTTGTCGCAACTTTTCCGCAACTTCGCCGCAACTTTGCAAGATCATTGCAACAACATTGCGGCGTTAGCAAATTTTAAAACACAATATCTCCACGACCGGCTGAAATAAAGTGTATACATTATACCTTATTGAATTCGTCTTGAAACGCACTATTAAATGATCTGTTAAAAAAAGAGTTCCGTTTAAAAAAAAATTGGTCATCGTATCTCGTAAAATAATAATCCAAGAAACAATCGTCTGCTCCAGTAAATTTTCCCCCTCCAACCATGCAATTTCATATAAACAATTTCTTTTATATCTCCAATACGTTAGGAAATATCCAGGTGTTTACTGTTTCCGCGGACATCCTGTATAATGAACTAAAATATAAAATACTAGCATGCCCCGTCCTGGTTTCGCCCGAGGTATTAGCGTGACTGATTCGTGTTTATTAGAATTAATATCTTTCAAGGGAATTAAGTATTTTGAAAAAAGCTTAATTTGCTTCATAATATTTCGAAAAAGATAACATTCTTGGTATATATAATGATTTTCTGACATTCGGATGAATTGTTATTGCGCATCCTATTTTAACTTCTCGTAATTTAACATACCTAGTCAATTCCTGGATCATAAATGAATGCAAACCTTCCGGTAACATTCACTCTTATGAGTCCAGGTTTTACATTCCACGTTGCTCAGCGTGTTTAACTGCCGAACCCTGGTGTATCTTAATATATAAAGCAGAAAGTGTTTAAACTTAGGGATCACGGAATGTGTCGCCCAGCTCATTATACCTACCTAATACAGATGCACGTGGCTATTTAAAAAATAATAAATAAATAAATAAGAAACGATTTTTTTTATAAAATCAAAATCTAAATTTCGGGTGAAGCCGAATAGCAAAGCTAGTATTTGCAAACGTCGAGCAGGCGCGGTAGATCTTGACAAATTTGATCGCACTTGGGACATAAGTAATAACATCCACAGGGGGTACGAATTAATTTACAACAGCTATTTGTAACCTGAAAACGCTCGAGAAGCTTCGCCACCTAGTGGTAACATCGTGGTACTGCTACGGGCGAGGTATCGCGCGGGCCGAATATGCGTATGCGCGCGCGAAGTAGAATGTCGTATACACGGGTCATGTAGTCTGCAAACCAGCCGTACACATGACATGTTTACATATAAATTACATGTTAATAAGGCGTTTCTGAGACATGCTACACAGCCTATTTCCGCCCTAGAGTATGCAGGAATAACGTATCAAAATTTGAGGAAGATTGGTTAAATATATGATTTCAGTTAGAGGGATGCTTGGCGCCTTCATGCAAGAAAATGTTTAGCGCCCCAAAATTTTTTGCCCCTGGTTTCTATTTAATATGTTTTGCCTTTACGGTGTACAAAAGAAACATTACATTAACATTTTGTGTATGTGGGAGTTGTATTCCATTATTATTAAGCGTGCGGTATAGTTTCTTATGCGGCACATAACTTCCATAATGGGTTCCGCCGGATATGACAAATTAGTCTAGGCCCCCTGCGGACTTTTCGCAAACTACGGCGAAGAAGGGACTTTCCGAAGGGACTGACCGAGGAAAGTCAGTCTTCGAATTACCTCCAGTTGTTACGGAGCTTGTTTAAAAAATCAAGTGGTTTAAAGTGACAAATGGACGATATGTTAAATGTAAGTATTAAAATTGTATAATATTAAACAGGGTGATTCTCCCGCCTCGCTGAGTTTCGTGGATTTCGACGCACAAAAATATGTTTGCGTATATTATTCGCGGATAAATATAACATATACCTACATGTTCAAAATTAGGTCAGTAGAAAAATAGGGTTACATTACGGATGAATTATCTCTATTCGCACAACACGTTTCATAATTTTTTGAATTTCCGGGTTGCCGAACGTTCCTTGTTAGTGAGGCGCGGCTTATTATTGACGGCATCGTCGTTGAGGACTTCAGCGAGAGAATCACCCTGTATGTTCATAGAATCTTACTATTTTCAATAAAATAATACATTCATTATATCATTTCCAGTTGCAGGATGCACTTGTGCAGGAGGAGAAGAAGCAGGAAGCATCGGGAGATAAAAAATGGAAAAAAGTAAGTAATTATGCGCAATACTAAATACTAGGGTAGACGCACCGTTTGTGGCCACTGTACTGTTTTTGGCCATGTGCATAATTATCGCGGTTTTCTTAGCTTCAAATTGCTTGCAGCCACAATTATGTGTAGAATTTCACACCGTAAATATTTTGTTTAGTATACCGCCAGAAATATATGGTTACATTTATTGCTTACACGAAAAAACATTATATTTTTTAAGAAGTGCGTAAACGGTTCGCTGTTCTTGTAACAATCGTGAAGGATATACGATAAGTAAAATTCCCATATTTACTAATCAAAGTATGTTTACATATAAATTATGGCAGATATAGGTTAAATGTAGTTTCAAAATTATTCTGAAAGTATAAAATTATCAAATTCAATTCACTATTACGAACAAATTATGTGGCAAGAAATGGTACAGTATTTTAATAACTTTTCCATTTCTGGCCATGGGGTGGCCGCAACTGGATACTCATTGTATTGTAGAGTATCCAGTTGTGGCCACCCCATGGGCAGAAATGGAAAATTTCTATTTTCTGCCACTATGCTTTTTAAACGATTTTATTCAACTTCGATCCTCTGTTTTAAAAAAGAAATTAACCCCGAGCGGGTGAGAAAATTACCCAGTCATCAATAAATATAACCCATAACCACAAATCGAAACGACTTGAAATCAGCTACTCGCTTGCTTTACGAAAACGACAAAAAGCCGCTGCGTTCGGGTCGCTAGTCGCATCGCGATTTGAAATTAAATAAAAGATATTTCTAAAGAAGTCAGAGCTGCTAAAAATATATATAAAAAAAAAATTTATGTTAAACGATTTTATTAAAAATGCATTAAAACCTAAAAAAAATTGAAAGTGGCCAAAACTAGTACCAAACATGGCCAAAACTAGTGTGCAAGTGGCCACAAACGATGAAAAATGTATTTCTTATAATTTTTTAACTTTATTAATTACTTAACGATTTCTCTAGTTAATGAAAACTTAGATATTAATAGTAAAGATAGCGTAAAATTTGGTAAAGCTTATAGGTTCCTGATTTTAAGTACAATTTTAAAGATAATTAGGATGAAAGTCACTGAAATCCTTAACGTGGCCATATACGGTGCGTCTACTCTATATTCTTTTGTTCGTAATAATGTACTTTTGCCCGGTCGAAAGAAGATCCCTAGCAGGCGGTCTCGGGCGTTGCAGTCCGTCGCTGTGACGATTGGTCGCGAGTCACCTATTTGGGCACACTTTTAAGGGGGTAGACACGGGTAATGCAGCGCGCTGTATACCGACACAATCTGGCCCGAAACATGGGTTCGGGATTTTTCGTTTTTCGTCCTTATATCAGCAGATTTTGGGCTGGGCGAGGTCTCATTCGAAAGAGGAAGGTTCAATGCTTAGCGCTCTGCTCATGGTTCAACGAGATTGTGTTGATATGTAATAATATCAGTGTCCAAAGTAAAGCAAACGTCGACAAAATATCCCCGCAGAATCCAAGCATTTTTAGGTCACTAAAAGAGTTTTGTGACTCAAACGGTGAGCAGAGCGCTCCGCATTGAATCTTCTTCTTTCGAATGAGACCTCTCCTAGGCCAAAATCTGCTCATATAAGAACGAAAAACGAAAAATCGTGACTGCATTCCCAAATCAGAGTTCCGCCATATTGGCGATAATACAGAGCAAGTCACGTGACAAATTTAGTTGAGGTAGTAGATACGAGATGGCGCCTACTCGGGAGGACTGCCAACGTGGATTCATAGCAAAACTGAAGCGATAGCTGGATATACGAGCTACAATAAAAGCATGATGGAGTCAATGTATGCATTTTCGGACGATTGTAGGTTAGGTTATATTCATTTTAGGCATACATTGACATAGGAACTGCTGGGGATTGTATACATTTACTAAATTAACGCTTTTACCGTTACATATACATCACTTGAAATCGCTGTCGTATTTATGTCATAGTAATTCAGGCAGTTAGAACAACAACGGACTAACCTACATTAAAAAAAATTTCCTATTGTACATCGATGGCTTACAATTAGTGCACACATATTGTATGTCCACTTTTAGCGTTTTTGAGAAAAACAGGGTCAAACATTCAATGGTACTTTATAAAGTATATTACATAAATACTTTTTGCATTATTGTAATATAGGTATCACTGAAAGTATGTAATTAGTAGTATAAGTTAGAATCTGCAAAATTATAATAATAACTCGACAATAATTCTTGGAAGTTGGACATGCTATTGTAACCAAGTACAGAGGAGGACATACTATACTGAATGATATTATATAAAAATGAATAAAAGGAATAATACTGGAAATAATCTCACTTCAATATTATATTTATTTTTAAAGTAACAGGAATAAAAAAGTAATTCGCGGTAGATATAGGAAGACTTTAAAATTTTTTTATTTATTGTCACATTTTTCCAAAACTATTTTCATCCTCTGGCATGGACACACAACATGTGTGCACTCAGCATAATAAATTCAGGGACATACAATAAACAAAAGTATCATTTTTGATGAATTTATAAAAAAGATAAAAATGTAATTTTTATGCAGCATAAAGAAAGAGTCAAGCACTATTTCTTGCATATAAAAACTCAAATTTCATAAAAAGTGGAAATACAATATGTGTGCACTAAGTCATCGATATGATTACTAGAGCCTATTGGAATACGTTATTGCTACTAACTCACTTTTGAAAAAAATGTGGGTTAGTCGGCCGACGGATGAAAGGCCTTGGAATCAAAAAATTATTCACTAAATATATGATTTTTGACTATACATTTATTTTTTTTTTACAAAATACATTGTTATTTGAAATAAAAAAAGTTATTCATTTTTTCTCCTCTTCCTCCTCTTCCTCCTCTTCCTCGTTTCCCGCCTCTTCCTCCACTTCCTCTTCGTCCTCTTCGTCCTCTTCCTCCTCTTCCCCCTCAATATTTCAATTTCCTCAGCTCCTTTTTGAGCTCGCTGTTCTGTAATATGAAAAATAAACATAAATCTAAAAACTTTCATGAGAATGTAAGAAATGTTTGCGCGAGATCGTCTACGTATCTACATACCTGCTTTTGACATTGCAATGTCACCTCCAACCACCTGGACATTGACGGAGTCGGTTCTCTCAGCCGACTTCGTCGCGAGGACGGAGTCGGCTCTCTCCGCGGCGGAGTCCGGTTACTCGTTCGACTCCATCTTCGCGACGGAGTCCTGCTACGTGTTCGACTCCGTCTTCGCGACGGAGTCACTTCTTTCTCCTCAGTCTTCTTATGCTTTCCTTTATCAGACATCTAAAACAGAGTCGAAGAAACAGTGAAAAAACTATTTCTATTACATTAGAAATGTTACATTCATATTTAATTATTTATAGTTCTAGAAATAATCCAATTTATACCGTGTTTGAACTCTTTGCAATCGAATGGATCTCGCAAGTTTATTAACAATCCATAAATTCTAAAAGTCGGAAAACTCTTCGTCAGAAAAATTTCGAATACTATAAAAAAGCTAGGGTTTTGGAAGTTTGATGGACATTAATTTATTTATTGGTTAACTTTAGATAGATTGTGAAAAACTGACGATGTTTCTTACATTTGTTTACTAGAAAATGCAAATAAACCGGAACACAAAATCACAATATCTTTTGTAAAACAAAATTTGATTATTATTCTTGTAATTATTATCATAGCAAATTCTATTCAGTTTAATATACCCAAATTACCCATGCTAACTGTATGCGGATTTTCGTAAATGTAAAATCGTACTATCGGTCTATTTATATTTTCGTGGAAACAAGTGTAAAATACATCGTCATCTTTACATAATTTGTTTAATTTTAACTAATAAATCAGTTAATATCTGAAATATACTCGAAACCCTTGCTTCATTTTGCGTTTTTGCTTTAAATGTTTTAAATTTTGCAAGTGTACGAAGACTTTCGTGACTGTCTGTATACTGTACGTATACCGTTACATTCAATTAAATTTGATGTGGCCAATTTTATAGTGTCCGTATTTCTGAAAACTTGTCCGTAAATAAGACCAATAGGACTATATCCACATTTTTTTCAAATTTTTCAGTAACGCCGTGCTATTATGAAATTGTAGTTGTTCAGAACAATTGCAAAATCAATGGTCAAAAATTTGTCTTCTTTAACTGAAATAATTTGTATTATGTAAGAGACGCGGCATCGCCGCGTGGTGATCACCGACGGGTCCGTACGACACGGCATTGTTGGACGTGCGGCATTGCGTTTTCGACGAAGTCGCGTGACAAAAGAACGCGGATCACGCGGTCGCGACCGAAAAGTCGAACAAACTGCGGACAAAGATGAAAACCTTATTCGACAGTTTGAATAAAAGATCCTCGAAGACAGAAATTATTTTTCGACTAAATTCACTTCGAATAAATTTATTTATCCGTGATGTTTCGAATGGAGATAAATCGTGTTATTCAAAGCTGCGAATAACGAATAAACGTAAAGTATCTTTTATTCGAGTATATCTAGATATTATTTTTGCCCATCTCTGGTCTACATGAGAATGAATACACGAATCTGTGAGCGTGAAGCTGCATATCGACATTGCGAGGCTGCCGCGCGAGGCACGCTTCGCGGAGTGGAGAGTCTGGAGACTACCTCGATCATGATCACTTTGCGTGGGAGGCGCGTGCGACAGTCTCGCGCTACCTCCAGCATGGTATTTGCGTCGCCCGAGCCATGCGATTTTTGATCATGGGGCTGCGAGGCACCTTTGAGCACGTCGAAAAATCGACTGCTGATGCCTCGTAAAATAAACATGGTCGAGGTAGTCTCTAGACTGTCCACTCCGCGAGGTGTGTCATGCGAGGCAGCCTCGCAATGGCGATACGCAGCTTGAGAAACACGCGGACACTCAAACAATCACAGTTCACACAAAAAATTACAACAATACTATGACGGTAATGAAACTTCACCCGGACTTTGTCTAAATACAGTCTTGGGTTGGAAGTAAAATGTAGAAGTGTGTCAGTTAGTATGAAAATGGCGTCAGTCGAAAAAGAAAGAAATTGAACTTCACGTTTATTATAAGTAAAAATAAGTAAAATGTAAATGAAAACTTTGAATTTAGACCACTTTCTTAATAACAGGCACGTATAGTGAAAAGGGCAGGCGTAGGAAGCGTGAAGGTACTTACGATCTTTACTCGTCGACAGTTACACGTGCTTCTGACGATCGAGGCTTTGTTGGCCTCGAGGGCCAGCGTTGCCAGAAAACAATTGCTGGCGCGATTCACGCACACATTACCACCGCTCCTGTAGGTGATCCTACTACACAACTTGCGATTCTTTCCTGAAACCGCTGGGCTGGACCCAAACTGTCCTTCTCACTCACTCAATATTTTGTATTTCACTTGCACCAAGGACCGAGCGACACATCTCGGCCCGCGTAAAAGTTCAAATGCGCAAAGGTGATACGTCAAAAGTATATGCATCGGATAATCCAAAATTCTTTCTTGGGTACATTTCTGCAATTCAAAAGTATTCCCGGAAGTACATACTCTGTGTAAATGCATCAGCATACACCAATCCTAATGGGAAAGAGAGGAATAGAACGCATATACCCGTCCTTTTCACACTATCTTTTGTTCTGCCGCTTGCACTACGGTGAAGACGCAGAAAGCAATCGGGGTTTTATTTACTGCGCAGATATTGATACATATGGAATATTCATAATTTGTGAATTGTTCCATTCCTGCGTGGTTCGTTATCGTAGTGTTGATAAGTGTGTGTGATCATTCCATAGCCATGGAATCAAATAAGGAAGCCGCAGATGCAAGAAATAAACGCTATTTGGAGGATGGTACAAAAAGGAAGCAGCCCCAGTTATTTGCAAAGCGTTTGTCGAAAAATAGAAAGTATCGAGAAAGGTAAGTTACGTGTTATGGTACAGATTATTATGAAGTTACAATTTGTGATGTAGTAGTAGCAGCACGGTATTTTGCTGTATATAATACAGTATTATTCATATTCTTCAAATACGTATACTATCTTTGACACTTTGACATGCCATTATTTTACCCCGCTTGCACCACTCGTTCCCATTCGTACGTTCATCATTGTATAATTAATTAATAATTCGATTTATACCGTGTTTGGATTCATTTTTATGTGAAAACTGTGAGCAGTACGTTCCTGAAACTTTCGAGCCGATGAGACGGAATGTAGAAATTTTAAATTTCGTTATATATGTTATACAAACTATATGCGTTTTGTTATTATAAAACGTTCAAACTACATATACGCGTTTCGTTAGATATGCTTCCTTTATAATGCAGTTGTGATGGATAAAAAATGTAATTCCGATTTTATTTCTGTGACGTAGAAGATAATGTTTAAAATTAGCAACAGTCATCGATGCTTAGCAATTCGATGTTGAGCATATGTAGTTACTTGTTGAATACGAAATATGTACACATTGCTTCTTCTTTTGTGGGTTTTTGACCGCAATATGTACGTCCATATGTGTACCTTTAGCGAAATTGTCTCATTGAAAAGCCCAGTCTTCAGGTGAAGTCAGACGGCGAGTCGGCTTCAGTATAAGCTATATATCAAAAGTGCTCAATTGTATCGCGAATTGTTAGTATTTTGAATAATGGATTGCAGAGGTACAAATCAAGTTCAAACATGAGTATTTTAATTTCCAACCAACAGAATTAAAATATAATCATAAAAATGATGGAATTTTTCAATAACTTTCGTTGGAAAAGCTCTAGATATCCAGGAACCTCGTCGAACCTGAAAAGTTGTGTGCTATTTGTTCTATTTGCCTTATAGAGTACATATTCAAAAGTAATACAGTATTTCCTCGTTAGCGCCTCGATTTTGTGTACACGATACCGACTTTTCGCTATCCCCACCACTTTTGTCTCACTCTTGTCCGGCGAAAGCGAGAGCGAGATGGAACGAGAGCGAGCGAGAGGCACTGAAAGCGAGCGAGGACGGTACGAGACAGACGATGCGTTCATGTTTTGTCTCGCTCCGTCTTTCGCCGGACAAGAGTGAGACAAAAGTGGTGGGGATAGCGAAAAATCGGTATCGTGTACACAAAATCGAGGCGCTAACGAGGAAATACTGTATTACTTTTGAATATGTTCTCTATAAGGCAAATAGAACAAATAGCACACAACTTTTCAGGTTCGACGAGGTTCCTGGATATCTAGAGCTTTTCCAACGAAAGTTATTGAAAAATTCCATCATTTTTATGATTATATTTTAATTCTGTTGGTTGGAAATTAAAATACTCATGTTTGAACTTGATTTGTACCTCTGCAATCCATTATTCAAAATACTAACAATTCGCGATACAATTGAGCACTTTTGATATATAGCTTATACTGAAGCCGACTCGCCGTCTGACTTCACCTGAAGACTGGGCTTTTCAATGAGACAATTTCGCTAAAGGTACACATATGAACGTACATATTGCGGTCAAAAACCCACAAAAGAAGACGCAATGTGTACATATTTCGTATTCAACAAGTAACTACATATGCTCAACATCGAATTGCTAAGCATCGATGACTGTTGCTAATTTTAAACATTATCTTCTACGTCACAGAAATAAAATCGGAATTACATTTTTTATCCATCACAACTGCATTATAAAGGAAGCATATCTAACGAAACGCGTATATGTAGTTTGAACGTTTTATAATAACAAAACGCATATAGTTTGTATAACATATATAACGAAATTTAAAATTTCTACATTCCGTCTCATCGGCTCGAAAGTTTCAGGAACGTACTGCTCACAGTTTTCACATAAAAATGAATCCAAACACGGTATAAATCGAATTATTAATTAATTATACAATGATGAACGTACGAATGGGAACGAGTGGTGCAAGCGGGGTAAAATAATGGCATGTCAAAGTGTCAAAGATAGTATACGTATTTGAAGAATATGAATAATACTGTATTATATACAGCAAAATACCGTGCTGCTACTACTACATCACAAATTGTAACTTCATAATAATCTGTACCATAACACGTAACTTACCTTTCTCGATACTTTCTATTTTTCGACAAACGCTTTGCAAATAACTGGGGCTGCTTCCTTTTTGTACCATCCTCCAAATAGCGTTTATTTCTTGCATCTGCGGCTTCCTTATTTGATTCCATGGCTATGGAATGATCACACACACTTATCAACACTACGATAACGAACCACGCAGGAATGGAACAATTCACAAATTATGAATATTCCATATGTATCAATATCTGCGCAGTAAATAAAACCCCGATTGCTTTCTGCGTCTTCACCGTAGTGCAAGCGGCAGAACAAAAGATAGTGTGAAAAGGACGGGTATATGCGTTCTATTCCTCTCTTTCCCATTAGGATTGGTGTATGCTGATGCATTTACACAGAGTATGTACTTCCGGGAATACTTTTGAATTGCAGAAATGTACCCAAGAAAGAATTTTGGATTATCCGATGCATATACTTTTGACGTATCACCTTTGCGCATTTGAACTTTTACGCGGGCCGAGATGTGTCGCTCGGTCCTTGGTGCAAGTGAAATACAAAATATTGAGTGAGTGAGAAGGACAGTTTGGGTCCAGCCCAGCGGTTTCAGGAAAGAATCGCAAGTTGTGTAGTAGGATCACCTACAGGAGCGGTGGTAATGTGTGCGTGAATCGCGCCAGCAATTGTTTTCTGGCAACGCTGGCCCTCGAGGCCAACAAAGCCTCGATCGTCAGAAGCACGTGTAACTGTCGACGAGTAAAGATCGTAAGTACCTTCACGCTTCCTACGCCTGCCCTTTTCACTATACGTGCCTGTTATTAAGAAAGTGGTCTAAATTCAAAGTTTTCATTTACATTTTACTTATTTTTACTTATAATAAACGTGAAGTTCAATTTCTTTCTTTTTCGACTGACGCCATTTTCATACTAACTGACACACTTCTACATTTTACTTCCAACCCAAGACTGTATTTAGACAAAGTCCGGGTGAAGTTTCATTACCGTCATAGTATTGTTGTAATTTTTTGTGTGAACTGTGATTGTTTGAGTGTCCGCGTGTTTCTCAAGCTGCGTATCGCCATTGCGAGGCTGCCTCGCATGACACACCTCGCGGAGTGGACAGTCTAGAGACTACCTCGACCATGTTTATTTTACGAGGCATCAGCAGTCGATTTTTCGACGTGCTCAAAGGTGCCTCGCAGCCCCATGATCAAAAATCGCATGGCTCGGGCGACGCAAATACCATGCTGGAGGTAGCGCGAGACTGTCGCACGCGCCTCCCACGCAAAGTGATCATGATCGAGGTAGTCTCCAGACTCTCCACTCCGCGAAGCGTGCCTCGCGCGGCAGCCTCGCAATGTCGATATGCAGCTTCACGCTCACAGATTCGTGTATTCATTCTCATGTAGACCAGAGATGGGCAAAAATAATATCTAGATATACTCGAATAAAAGATACTTTACGTTTATTCGTTATTCGCAGCTTCGAATAACACGATTTATCTCCATTCGAAACATCACGGATAAATAAATTTATTCGAAGTGAATTTAGTCGAAAAATAATTTCTGTCTTCGAGGATCTTTTATTCAAACTGTCGAATAAGGTTTTCATCTTTGTCCGCAGTTTATTCGACTTTTCGGTCGCGACCGCGTGATCCGCGTTCTTTTGTCACGCGACTTCGTCGAAAACGCAATGCCGCACGTCCAACAATGCCGTGTCGTACGGACCCGTCGGTGATCACCACGCGGCGATGCCGCGTCTCTTACATAATACAAATTATTTCAGTTAAAGAAGACAAATTTTTGACCATTGATTTTGCAATTGTTCTGAACAACTACAATTTCATAGTAGCACGGCGTTACTGAAAAATTTGAAAAAAAAATGTGGGTGTAGTCCTATTGGTCTTATTTACGGACAAGTTTTCAGAAATACGGACACTATAAAATTGGCCACATCAAATTTAATTGAATGTAACGGTATACGTACAGTATACAGTCAGTCACGAAAGTCTTCGTACACTTGCAAAATTTAAAACATTTAAAGCAAAAAAAACGCAAAAAGAAGCAAGGGTTTGGAGTATATTTCAGATATTAACTGATTTATTAGTTAAAATTAAACAAATTATGTAAAGATGACGATGTATTTTACATTTGTTTCCACGAAAATATAAATAGACCGATAGTACGATTTTACATTTACGAAAATCCGCATACAGTTAGCATGGGTAATTTGGGTATATTAAACTGAATAAAATTTGTTATGATAATAATTACAAGAATAATAATCAAATTTTGTTTTACAAAAGATATTGTGATTTTGTGTTCCCGTTTATTTGCATTTTCTAGTAAACAAATGTAAGAAACATCGTCAGTTTTTCACAATCTATCTAAAGTTAACCAATAAATAAATTAATGTCCATCAAACTTCCAAAACCCTAGCTTTTTTATAGTATTCGAAATTTTTCCGACGAAGAGTTTTCCGACTTTTAGAATTTATGGATTGTTAATAAACTTGCGAGATCCATTCGATTGCAAAGAGTTCAAACACGGTATAAATTGGATTATTTCTAGAACTATAAATAATTAAATATGAATGTAACATTTCTACTGTAATAATGCTAAACATAATTCGATTTATATCGTGTTTAAAGTCAGTTCCATCTAAAAAATCTCAACAGTACCTATGTTACTGAAACGTTCATGCCGATACGATAGAAAATGTGAAAGTGTTACATACATCCTATTAATATAAATATAATCCACCGCAAGCAAGATTGTATGGCTCTCCAGCCGAGGCTCGAATCAAAATCAAAAGCCGCCGCCGAATAGCTCAAGTCCTCAGGCTGAGGACCTCAGCTCGAGGCGAGATCGCGCGTCAAAAGTTATTCGAAGTCTTCCAATAAAAGTCGAACAAAGTACGGCCAAAGATGAAAATCTTATTCGACAGTTCGAATAAAAGATCCTCAAAGACAGAAATTATCTTTCGACTAAATTCACTTCGAATAAAAAAATTATCTTTCACCCGTTGAATAAATTCACTTCGAATAAATTTATTTATCCGTGATGTTTCGAATGAAGATAAATCGTGTTATTCAAAGCTGTGAATAACGAATAAACGTAAACCGTGTTATTCGAAGATTCGAATAACGCATAAAGATAAAGTATCTTTTATTCGACACGTTATTTAAATAATTTTTTATCTAGATAATGCCCATCTCTGACGTAGACTAAGAAAGTTATGTTATAATTTACCCGCAAAATGTCTAGAAAAGGTATATACATTC
The DNA here is from genome assembly GCF_050908995.1 of Andrena cerasifolii. Classification (NCBI taxonomy): domain Eukaryota; kingdom Metazoa; phylum Arthropoda; class Insecta; order Hymenoptera; family Andrenidae; genus Andrena; species Andrena cerasifolii. The sequence continues at coordinate 552,370 of NC_135133.1, read as the reverse complement.
GGGTGCAATATAAGCTTCCTTTAGTTGAAAATGAAGACAAATGATGAAAACAGTTTCTAAATATTAGAAGTGACAAAATTGGAAATTTTAAAACCACAAATGTTGGACATTTGAAAATACAGATATTTTGAAACTTGATATCCTCACAATTACAAGTATTGGAAATGTTTGAATTTCAAAGCTTTCGAACTTGGAAATTCCAGTATTTAGAAATCTGAAGATTCTCCACCTGCGCTAAATCTTGGCTAAAGGAAGCCTATATTGTACACAAATGTACCAACTTGATAATCGTGTACTCTTCTCAGAATTGGGCAAAATGTAATCTAATTATAAATTACAAATCATTGATTACACAATTACATTTTAATCGTAATTTGTAATTAGTTTACTTTTTGCCCAACTCTGATTCTTCTATTGCATTTTCTTACGTTCAATAATTTCAATGTTTCTTCGACTCGTTTTTAGATGTCTGACAAAGGAACTGTTAAAAATGTAGAAGAGGAAGGGACTCCATCTCGAGGACGGAGTCCACCCACCTGGGAGCTGCGGTCCCCACAACGGAGTCCGCGCAAGGAGGGGACTCCGTCCTCGCGACGGAGCCCGCGAAAGGAACAGACACCGTCCTCGCGACGGAGCCCGCGAAAGGAACGGACACCGTCCTCGCGAGGACAGAGTCCGCCGACGCCATCCTCAACCACTCTGTGGATGGAGAGGGCGGTGGAGTACAGGCAGAAGGTATGTAGATAACCATTTCTTACATTTTCATGAAAGTGTGAAAGCGTCTAGTCATTATTGCAGTAATTAACATAAGATTTATGTTTATTGTTCATATTACAGTACAGCCAGCTGAAAAAAACTCTCCGCAAAGAAATTTATGGAGGCGGAAGAGGTGGAAGAGGAGGGCGAGGAGGGAGAGGAGGGAGAGGAGCGAGAGGAGGAAGAGGAGGAAGTCGAGGAAGAGGAGGGAGTGGAGGAAGAGGAGGTAGAGGAGGAAGAGGAGGAAATATAATTAATTATAATTTTTATAATTAATAAATCAAGTTAACAATTACATATTTAGTCGTCATTTTTTTATTCGAAAGCCTTACATCTGTCGGCCATGATTAATTTTCTCGTATTTATTCGTACTTTAGTTGCGAATCATATATTTAGTCGAGAAAGTACGAATAAATACGAGAAAATTATTCATGGCCGATAATTGAATTAACCACGATTAAATTGATTCAATCATAGTGCTTCAAATAAAAATTCTATAACAAAAATATATATTCCTTTTTTCATTTGTAAGAGATGTTATAAGTATAAATGAATAAAACACGAGTATATCTTTTCTAAACATTTCTAAACGATATACTCGTGTTTTATTCATTTATACTTATAACATCCCTTATACATTATAGTACACATGCATCAAATTTTGTATTTATTGAGCCACATTATACTCCGTACATGCCCACTGTAACGTATACGTCACATTTAGAAAATGATATTTCCACTGGCTTTTTTGGGAAAAAGAACAATCAAGTGCATGTATTGGCACCATTTTTCAGTTAACTAAACGCAATAAATAATTGTTTTCCGCCGGGAAAATTGTCTGCGCACTAAAGTAATGTCCATCTCTGGTATTTTGTCATATAATTGAAGCAGTGAGAGCAACAACGGACTCACCCACATTTTTTTTCGAAAGTGAGAACGTATTCCAATAGGCTTTACTAATCATATCGATGGCCTAGTGCACACATAAATAATACAACAATGCAAAAAGTATTTATTTAATTATAAAGTATCATTGAATGATTGATCCTGTGAAAAACGCTAAAAGGGGACATACAATATGTGTGCATTCCATCGATGTACAATAGGAAAAATTTTTGTTTGAAGTAGGTTAGTCCGTTGTTGTTCTAACTGCCTGAATTACTATGACATAAATACGACAGCGATTTCAAGTGATGTATATGTAACGGTAAAAGCGTTAATTTAATAAATGTGTACAATTCCCAGCTGTTCCTACGTCAATGTATGCCTAAAATGAATATAACCTAATCTACAATCGTCCGAAAATGCGTACATTGACTCCATCATGCCTTTATTGTGGCTCGTATATCCAGCTATCGCTTCAGTTTTGCTATGATTCGACGTTAGCAGTCCTCCCAAGTAGGCGCCATCTCGTATCCACTAGCTGAACTAAATTTGTCACGTGACTTGTTCTGTATTATCGCCAATATGGCGGAATTCGTATTTGGGAGTGCAAACACGAGAATACGCTTTTCGTCCTTATATGAGCAGATTTTGAGCTAGGTGAGGTCTCCTTCGAAAGAGGAAGGTTTGGTGCAGTGCGCTGTGGTCATCGTTTGAGTCACAAAACTCTTTTAGTGACCTAAAAATACTTGGATTCATGCGGGTGTATTTTGTCGACTTTTGCACTACTTTGAACACTCAGATTATTAGATATCAACACAATCTCGTCGAGCCATGACCAGAGCGCGCTGTACTGAACCTTCCTCTTTCGAATAAGACCTCGCTGGGCCCAAAATTCGCTCATATAAGGACGAAAAGCGTATTCTACTAAACCCATGTTTCGGGCCAGATTATGTCGGTATATAGCGCACTGCATTACCCGTGTCTACCCCCTTAAAAGTGTGCCCAAATAGGTGACTCGCGACCAATCGTCACAGCGACGGACCGCAACGCCCGAGACCGCCTGCTAGGGATCTTCTTTCGACCGGGCAAAAGTACATTATTACGAACAAAAGAATATAGAGTAGACGCACCGTATATGGCCACGTTAAGGATTTCAGTGACTTTCATCCTAATTATCTTTAAAATTGTACTTAAAATCAGGAACCTATAAGCTTTACCAAATTTTACGCTATCTTTACTATTAATATCTAAGTTTTCATTAACTAGAGAAATCGTTAAGTAATTAATAAAGTTAAAAAATTATAAGAAATACATTTTTCATCGTTTGTGGCCACTTGCACACTAGTTTTGGCCATGTTTGGTACTAGTTTTGGCCACTTTCAATTTTTTTTAGGTTTTAATGCATTTTTAATAAAATCGTTTAACATAAATTTTTTTTTATATATATTTTTAGCAGCTCTGACTTCTTTAGAAATATCTTTTATTTAATTTCAAATCGCGATGCGACTAGCGACCCGAACGCAGCGGCTTTTTGTCGTTTTCGTAAAGCAAGCGACTAGCTGATTTCAAGTCGTTTCGATTTGTGGTTATGGGTTATATTTATTGATGACTGGGTAATTTTCTCACCCGCTCGGGGTTAATTTCTTTTTTAAAACAGAGGATCGAAGTTGAATAAAATCGTTTAAAAAGCATAGTGGCAGAAAATAGAAATTTTCCATTTCTGCCCATGGGGTGGCCACAACTGGATACTCTACAATACAATGAGTATCCAGTTGCGGCCACCCCATGGCCAGAAATGGAAAAGTTATTAAAATACTGTACCATTTCTTGCCACATAATTTGTTCGTAATAGTGAATTGAATTTGATAATTTTATACTTTCAGAATAATTTTGAAACTACATTTAACCTATATCTGCCATAATTTATATGTAAACATACTTTGATTAGTAAATATGGGAATTTTACTTATCGTATATCCTTCACGATTGTTACAAGAACAGCGAACCGTTTACGCACTTCTTAAAAAATATAATGTTTTTTCGTGTAAGCAATAAATGTAACCATATTTCTGGCGGTATACTAAACAAAATATTTACGGTGTGAAATTCTACACATAATTGTGGCTGCAAGCAATTTGAAGCTAAGAAAACCGCGATAATTATGCACATGGCCAAAAACAGTACAGTGGCCACAAACGGTGCGTCTACCCTAGTATTTAGTATTGCGCATAATTACTTACTTTTTTCCATTTTTTATCTCCCGATGCTTCCTGCTTCTTCTCCTTCTGCACAAGTGCATCCTGCAACTGGAAATGATATAATGAATGTATTATTTTATTGAAAATAGTAAGATTCTATGAACATACAGGGTGATTCTCTCGCTGAAGTCCTCAACGACGATGCCGTCAATAATAAGCCGCGCCTCACTAACAAGGAACGTTCGGCAACCCGGAAATTCAAAAAATTATGAAACGTGTTGTGCGAATAGAGATAATTCATCCGTAATGTAACCCTATTTTTCTACTGACCTAATTTTGAACATGTAGGTATATGTTATATTTATCCGCGAATAATATACGCAAACATATTTTTGTGCGTCGAAATCCACGAAACTCAGCGAGGCGGGAGAATCACCCTGTTTAATATTATACAATTTTAATACTTACATTTAACATATCGTCCATTTGTCACTTTAAACCACTTGATTTTTTAAACAAGCTCCGTAACAACTGGAGGTAATTCGAAGACTGACTTTCCTCGGTCAGTCCCTTCGGAAAGTCCCTTCTTCGCCGTAGTTTGCGAAAAGTCCGCAGGGGGCCTAGACTAATTTGTCATATCCGGCGGAACCCATTATGGAAGTTATGTGCCGCATAAGAAACTATACCGCACGCTTAATAATAATGGAATACAACTCCCACATACACAAAATGTTAATGTAATGTTTCTTTTGTACACCGTAAAGGCAAAACATATTAAATAGAAACCAGGGGCAAAAAATTTTGGGGCGCTAAACATTTTCTTGCATGAAGGCGCCAAGCATCCCTCTAACTGAAATCATATATTTAACCAATCTTCCTCAAATTTTGATACGTTATTCCTGCATACTCTAGGGCGGAAATAGGCTGTGTAGCATGTCTCAGAAACGCCTTATTAACATGTAATTTATATGTAAACATGTCATGTGTACGGCTGGTTTGCAGACTACATGACCCGTGTATACGACATTCTACTTCGCGCGCGCATACGCATATTCGGCCCGCGCGATACCTCGCCCGTAGCAGTACCACGATGTTACCACTAGGTGGCGAAGCTTCTCGAGCGTTTTCAGGTTACAAATAGCTGTTGTAAATTAATTCGTACCCCCTGTGGATGTTATTACTTATGTCCCAAGTGCGATCAAATTTGTCAAGATCTACCGCGCCTGCTCGACGTTTGCAAATACTAGCTTTGCTATTCGGCTTCACCCGAAATTTAGATTTTGATTTTATAAAAAAAATCGTTTCTTATTTATTTATTTATTATTTTTTAAATAGCCACGTGCATCTGTATTAGGTAGATATAATGAGCTGGGCGACACATTCCGTGATCCCTAAGTTTAAACACTTTCTGCTTTATATATTAAGATACACCAGGGTTCGGCAGTTAAACACGCTGAGCAACGTGGAATGTAAAACCTGGACTCATAAGAGTGAATGTTACCGGAAGGTTTGCATTCATTTATGATCCAGGAATTGACTAGGTATGTTAAATTACGAGAAGTTAAAATAGGATGCGCAATAACAATTCATCCGAATGTCAGAAAATCATTATATATACCAAGAATGTTATCTTTTTCGAAATATTATGAAGCAAATTAAGCTTTTTTCAAAATACTTAATTCCCTTGAAAGATATTAATTCTAATAAACACGAATCAGTCACGCTAATACCTCGGGCGAAACCAGGACGGGGCATGCTAGTATTTTATATTTTAGTTCATTATACAGGATGTCCGCGGAAACAGTAAACACCTGGATATTTCCTAACGTATTGGAGATATAAAAGAAATTGTTTATATGAAATTGCATGGTTGGAGGGGGAAAATTTACTGGAGCAGACGATTGTTTCTTGGATTATTATTTTACGAGATACGATGACCAATTTTTTTTTAAACGGAACTCTTTTTTTAACAGATCATTTAATAGTGCGTTTCAAGACGAATTCAATAAGGTATAATGTATACACTTTATTTCAGCCGGTCGTGGAGATATTGTGTTTTAAAATTTGCTAACGCCGCAATGTTGTTGCAATGATCTTGCAAAGTTGCGGAAAAGTTGCGACAAAGTTGCGGCGAAGTTGTGGCAAAGTTGCTGCATAGTTGCGGCAAAGCTGCGGCAACTATACAGCAACAATTCTATGTCCGCTCCGTGCAATGTTGTACGGCAACGTCGCAGCAACCATACATCGACATTGCGCTGCAACCATGCAACGACGCAAGGTTACTGCAACCATCCTGCAACTTTGCCGCAACGAAGTGTGCTGTATGGGAAAATGAGTTTACATTATTCTCCAATCTAGTAGCTCGATGTAGGTATGTTCCTACATACGTCGTGTCGGGTAGCATTTTTCACCAGAAAAAAACTGCTTCCTTCTAAATGCATGGTTAAACATGTGCAATGCGCGCTACAGAACACCTTTACAAGGGTCGATTTTGATGGTTCGGTGCGCAACCAGTAGTAATGGGAATGATACCGCTCAAGCAGTATCGATACCTAGCGGTGAAGTATCATGGCATCTCAAGCACGTATGAGTACCGTAGGTATCAGAAGGTATCGATACCTAAAGGATACCTACTCAAAAGGTTCGATGCTTTGTAGGTATCAACATCTTGGCTGGACTTGGTATTCGATACTATTTGAGCACGAAACAAGCATGCTATAGGTATCGAAACAGGAATGAGTACTTGGCAAGAATCGTTTCCCAAATGATACCTACAAAGTCTCGGTCCTTTAAACTAGACTGCGTTCGGGTCCGACGAGATACCGCACGGCATCCAGATTGCAAGCCCCCCTCCCGGCGATGCCTCACCGAGTGTTGCGACTTTCGACCCTCGAAGTGTTTGGAATACCCATTAAGAAGTGAGAAATCTTTCAATTCCGCATTTCGCATCAGATCTTTGCGAAAATGATGTCAATCGATTCCGTATGTTTCGCCGATGAAGTTAACACCAAGAACGACGTAATTCGGAGCATAATGAAGGAAATTACTTGAAAAATTAATTTCCATAATCTACACCTAACTTTGTTAAAAATATTCCGATTTACATGATATTTGGTATAATTTTCATTGGAAAATCATCAGAAATCCATCGGTATCACTTCCATATCGATACGATAAAGAATAAAGAATTTCTTAATACGCTTAAATGAATATATGATCCTCGACTGCGAGGCGCAACGTCCTTTCGCTGCGGTCGGCCGAGGATTCATACCTGTTTCAGAAAAACTGCATTCTTTATTCTTTATTGTATCGGTATGGAAGTGATACCGATTGCAATAAAAAATCACACGCGTTTACTACATATATCGTCAAGCGTCAATACACTCGGCGGAGGCACATTGAAACAAAAGGGGTAGTCCTCTGACTGCGCGCGGGCCTCAAAGGTGTGAGTGAGAAAGACAAGTCTGCCCCATTATCTCGGAAAGTAGACACCACAGAGGAAATCTTTTAGGCAAAAGTGATGCACCTTTTCATAACATATTCAGCCAATCGTGATCAGATTACGAATAATAGGTCAATTTGTTTAAAGAATATATGAAAAAGTAGTCGTTTTTTACTCCTTTTCCTTATAGATTGTTGATCCATTTTGGTGTAAACTTGTCAACGTAAACTACAGACCAAACTATGAAACACGGATACTTAGAATTCTTCAATTTCGGCAGTTTTAATAAAAACTAAATACACTGTATTGCGCTACGCGTAGCGAACGGGAACCTATAGTATAGAGGCCTCGCAGGACAATACTGCCATAAACCGCGACTCTATCGAGAGGCTCTGGCCGATCAGCCTAGCCAGTTTTTCCGAAACAACTGGTTCCATTAGGCCCAACGTGTAATAAATTTATGCATCCTTTACGACAATGTATACCTGAGGTTCCCGTTCGCTACGCGTAGCGAGTAGAGGCAAGGACCTGGAAGAAATTTTAAAGGATGAAAATAATATCCAAGATACTGTAAGTAAAATATCATAGATATGATGAAAAAATTGTTAATGTTTGTTTTTACTTAATTCGTTAATGTTTGATACCTTTTTCATTATAGCTGAACAAATTTGCAAAGTATTGAGGATCCAACACTTATGACTTCACGAAAAGGGTCTTGTCCAGCATCGTGACGAACGACGTGGCCCTGCAGTACAGCCGGCTGGGGCGACAAGCAAAGCAGCCGTTCAATAAATCAAAATGTTGCTGTATCCTACAGAGATGTTGCCAAGTCGCTGAATACACGTTGGCGGCAATTTGTTGCCCGGTCTACACAGACACACGGGGTTAATTTTGATGAAAATCTACCTTAATTTGTAAACTGATTTGAATAAAATTCTGCAATGATTAATTTTCTACTAATTTTTCCCCTATTAAAAAAACTAACCGGCACGTCAGTAATTCAATAAATATTATTTATAAAGTTTTGACACGAGCAGATAAAAAGGTTCGCCTCCCCTGACCTAGGACATGGGACCCTTTAGAAGCGAGTGCTCGACATCCGAGAACCATGGGACCATAAAAGACAAAGCTAGCACTAGCCATTATAAGAACGGGAAAATAGAAAATTCTTCATCGGATCTGCACGAAAGTCACGTCTGAGAATTGTCTCCTTGTACTTTCACAAGGAAATTGATGTCATGAAATGACAAAACCGGACATAATTTTAACTATAATTATTAACGATATTACATGTCCGCCGGTTTCTGGCAATAAATGAATCCAGATCTTCGCGTTTGCATAGCCAAAAATTCCTAAGGGCGACTGGTTAAAACTGCAAAATGTCAACACTGAGAGTCACTCTCGCGGTTGAGTTTGGTTGGCAACAACGACGCTCGCGGTCTCAATACCATAAAAAAATCGTTTAAAAAAAGAGTCCTCGCGTATACGCTTCCCAACGTTCTCGAACATTCTTTTGCATTCTGAAACAATGGCACCCGCGTGCACGTTCGCAAATTTGCCTGTTTTAACCGCCGGATTAGCACTATTCGAATCCCGCTTCAGAGATTTATACCCCGCTGTATGCGTGAGAGCAGGGTGTTAATAATTCTTTAGTTAGACAGACACAAACGAAGATACGGTTTATTAGAATCAAGAAGAAAGACACGCGGTTATATACACGTTGCACTTGGCTTGTTGAACTTCGGCCCGTATGCAGCCGTGCAAACACTCTGCCGCCCGTAAACGTATTGTCGCTGTGTCCGTATACTTACACCCTCGCGTAAAGGCACGGTTAAACACGTGTAATGCGCGTTGCAGAAGACCTTTGCGAGGGTCGATTTCGATGGGTCCACGCGCAATGAAGGATCGCGTGCCGTAAAGAAACGTATGGGCAGGATTTTGGTTGTGCACGGTTTTTCACACGCATTCGCGCGTGTTGCAAATGTTTTTACCCCGCCTTTATAACCTAAACGTTTTTCCGGCACGTTTGTAAAATTGTGTATCGTATTCCCTTACCTTCGTTTCGCGTACACGTTGCTCTTGTCTGTCTGCCATCGACTGATCACGAACGCGATCGCGCGTCGGCGATCAGCTACTTCGCCGGTAACCTAGATCCCCATAATACATATTTAGGGTAGACTGAGGCAAATTGGATCAAAATAAGAGTTCAGTCTGTTGCAATTAACTTTTGGTACCGAAAATCACTGGCGGACGCCATGCAATTTCTGTAAGACACACATTATTCTCAAAAATACACTTTTCAGTCGGCTCGGTCTGATCGCTAACAGCTTTCTGCCGATTCTCCTTCCGGTCGTTAGGTACACCGGGCCCCCCCCTCTCTCTCTCTCTCTCTCCTCACGCGCGACTGAGGCAAACCCGCGAAATTCGTACTGCAAGTCTATACTTCTTAAATCGCGAAAGAAATGAGCATTTCGACTGTTCGTGCTACCTCATTCCTCATTGTGTTGCAAAGCCTACAGTGCTAGCAAAAAAGACAAATTGGGGTCATTCGTTTGACCCGGCAATTCCTCTCAGTGCTACACACAATAAAGGCAGGATCCCACTATTGCAACGGCGCGTCGCGCACGGGATTGATTTACGAGTTTCTCGATTTTTCGAGCAGTGTGAAGCACTTGAAAGGGTCGATTTTTACGACGAGGCGCGCGTCGAAAGCGTTCGTGTGCGCCTTATGCAGAGATTTCAACGTGCTGAAAGGTGTCTCGCAGCCCCAAGAGCAAAAAATCGAATGGCGGAGAAATATGAACACCAATGGATACCTGGCCTTCTCCCGTTTAAAATTATATCAAATGTCATGTAAACCGTGCGTGCGGAGAGAGTCTGGCCGGCGGCGTTCTTTTAATTCGATTCGAAAAACAAGAACGTCTACCTATACCGTCGTTAACCGCCAACTGGCGGGACAATACGATCATAAATCGCGACACTGGCGAAACGCTTTGGCCGATCAGCCTGATTAATTTTTGGGAACCAGATATGGCATTTTCCTCCCCTACTAGCTAATCCCTCTACGTTCGGCAGGCAATAAACCATGCTCCGCTACAGCATAATTAAATTATAATGATGTTCTGAGCACTGACCATGGCGTAAAATTAATCTTATGGATGGCACGATGACCAAAAGAAGATGTTCTTATGTTAAATCGAAGAATGTTTCCCCGGTAACGGGGTTAGAAATGAAAAAACTTTGAACTAGTACCAGGGACAAAAGGGGTAGTCTTCTGCCTGCGCGTGGTCCGGCCCAGGGGGGCCAAGCTTCCCTCTTACGAAAGTTGAAGCAGAGTTTGTAGTGCCTCCTACCAATGAGGTGCGTACTAAACTGTGAATGTGTGAATTGGGACGTATGTGTATGTGTATACGTGTAATGCACCGTTTACTTTAAAACCTGTCCACGGATCGTCGCGCCAGCGACACGTATGCAGCAGATAGAAGGATAAACATTGAAATTGAATATTTCTTCTTTTCTTAGGAAAAGAAAATATATTCAATTTCTTTGTATATCCTTCTATCTGCTGCATACGCGTCACTGACGCGACAATCCATGGTCAGACGGCCTTAGAAAGGGTAAACCAGGGAAAGTGAGGACACTTCCTCGTGTCTGCGCCAAACATTTCTAAATGACGACGGTCGTCATGGTAACATTTCACCAACGTCGAAAGATTGCGTGTCGTGCTCACTGATACACGTAGGTATGTGTGTGTGATATACCTAGCGCCTCCTACCAATGCGGTGCTAACTAAACGGGAAAACTTCAGCCAAACAAAGACGGCTTGGCCCCCCTGGTCCGGCCCGCGTCGTCCCCCCTTCTACAGCTCCCTTATCTCACGAGTATAAACACGCGCGAATTTCAATACAAAATCACGCGTTGACGTATTCTGTGCGAGAGAAGGTGGGCCTTAGGGAGGATGTATTTGCTGTGAAGAGGGGCTCTTTCAGAAAGTGGCCGTTTGGGAGGAATACAAGTCCGATTCGTTAGGGAGCAGATTACATTAGGACTAAGCGACGCCGAAAACGCGCAGAAAAAATACTTACCTGTGGTAGTCTGGTTTGCCAGATGTGTAGCTTGGCTATAGCCCGACTTACCTAGCACCTCGGTGGAAAAACCCGAGAGTATGCCGAAAATCATAAAGTCCTTTTACCTGAGAACGAACGCTGCGCGAACAAGCGATTGCCTAGTCGCAAAGAAACGAAGAAATTTCGCTTCAATAATACCAAATTTCAAACTGTAAGTCGCCTGCGCCCCCAGAACTGTTTAGCTTACACACCCCCGTTTGAAGCCAGATAGAGCGTAAGTCCCCACCGTAAAACCCTCAAAGGTAGAACAGCATGGGCTCATCCGCCCTTGACTATACTTATACCTATTAAAAATCACGTTGTCTGGAACGGTTTGTACATACTAATATGTATAAAGAAATGAAATGGATAGGCGCACGGTGAGGCAAAAGCCCACCAACATTTGGTATTAATTCACCCATACCTTCTATAAGATTCTGTTGGCCTTAATTACATTCAGGATGCGTATTACTGCATAAATTAAAGTAATTAACATTACTTTTACTGTTTTCACATAGAAACAACGTCTTTTTGTACATTCAGCAAGCGTTCGACACGGTGTGGTTAAGTAGGGCTTGTAACTTTACTTCTGCCAAAGTAGACGTTATATTCACGTTGGATCAATGATGCAATGAAAGTTCAAATAAGTATAACGAAGATTTGCAAAGGGCGGGCTTACAGTCGCGATTAACACAGACAGAACAACGAACGATACACTGTATTAGGTATATACATTCTGTCAAAAAAGTACCGGGAATTGGTCAATGAAACACAAAATATGTATTATTCATCCAAATTTATTGTATCGCCTTCAAAGTAGGCCCCTTTCGAAATAATACACTTATGCCAACGAAGAACCCAATCATCAAAACATTTTTTGATCGCATTTTTTGGAATCAACTTCGGTACTCGCCGCGAATTCTCTTTTATGTCATCTATCGACTGAAAACGGGTGCCTCGAAGTGGTAATTTCAGTTTTGGAAAAAGAAAAAAGTCGGCCGGAGCCATATCAGGGGAATATGGTGGCTGCTCGATAAGATTTCTTGAGTTTTTGGCCAGAAATTCGTTCACAATAATAGCCTTGTGAGATGGTGCGCTATCGTGGTGCAAAATCCATGAGTTTTCTTTCCACAAATCTGATATTTTTCGACGAATTTGCTCTCTCAAACGCCGCATAACGCTCAGATAATATTTTTTATTTACTGTCTTACCTTGCGGCAAGAATTCCGAGTGCGCAACACCGCGGTAATCGAAAAAAAACTGTCAACATCACCTTCACTTTTGATCGACTTTGACGTGCTTTTTTCGGTTTCGGCTCAATTGGAAGGCGCCATTCCGAAGCTTGTTGACTGGTTTGCATGTCAAACTCGTAAACCCATGTCTCATCACCAGTTACAATGCGTTTTATGAATGTGGGGTCGGAATTGACTCTTTCTAACATGTCTTCAGCGACTTTAACGCGATTGAGTTTTTGCAGAAAATTCCGGTCTTTCGGCACTAGTCGAGCGGCAACGCGTTTCATGCCCAAACAATCGTTTAAAATGGTACGAATTGATTCGCGAGACACAGACAATTCAGTGGCTATCTCTCTCAGACTTAAACGACGATGTCCAGCCACCATTTCCTTTACTTTAGCGATGTGAAGTTTAGTTGAAGACGTTGATGGCCGACCAGAACGAGGCAAATCTTCCATCACATCTCGACCGCTTTTAAATGCACTGTACCGCTCAAACGCACGTGTTTTTGATAAAGTCGATTCACCGTAAGCCTTATGTAACATTTTCAGCGCTTCGGCACCCGAAATTCCATTTGCAATGCAATATTTCAGACAGATTCTTTGTTCGATATTTTTATCCATTGTAAAAATCGCAAAACACACTTGAGATGAACTGACACAATGGCGCACTGTAAACAAACTAACTGACAGGTGACGCTCAAACTCCGCGTGAGTATAGAGGACAGTTGTGCGAACATAGCGACAAAAAGAAATTCAACAATCCCTTTAAGCGAGCTTTTTAAATAATCGATTCCCGGTACTTTTTTGACAGAATGTAATTAACAATTACTTCTGCGATATAGTCCACAGTGTATTTGGACGCGACACGAGGTGTGATATTCCGTGGACAGTTTAAACTTTTGCCTACAAAAAAAAAACGGGTTCTCAGCACACTGTGCGCCGCACGGGAAGACGCCTAGACCTGACCCGTGATTTTTCCAATATTAGCGGGCTCACGCCGGCGACGACCCTCGCGGTTTCCTGTCTCTGCTTATTGTCACCCCCCTGTGACTGAGGTCGTTGCCAACACGTGCAACGCAGAGTTGCGTAAAAGATGGTCGGTCACTGCGAGGTGAAAGTTTTAAGACTCAACCCCTGAAACACAAACTCCCCTTAATTTCACGTGTTCAACGTCATATCTGATTTCGAACAGAATCTCAGACATCGAGTTAAAAAAGTGATGAATTTGGCGCGGCATTAGGCACTCTAAAGGCCGCCATAAACGCTCCTTCTTGTCCGTTCGATTTATGAACTTGCATAAAGTCAAAAGTTATAATGCAGCACGGAGCGCGTGTGCCAATTGTCTGGCATGAACGCAATCACCGCGAGGTTGATTTATCTGGGTTCCGATTTGCCGCAAATCAAAATTAACGTGAAGTCTGGGCCACCGGCAGACAGATTTAAAATTATTGACAATTACACGTGTCAGCAAATTTGCTGAGAGGATTTATCTAATCGTACAAAGAAAATCAATACATTTGGCAAATTAAATCTACAAATTATTTGGATAAAAATAAAAAAAGCTGTTTATAAAATCTTAATAAATAAATTGAAGGAATTAGATCAGGATACGAATAAAGATGCAGTAGTAATTCGACTCTTTTCAGTAACGGCACTCTGTTCTCTGACCACTACTGTACCCGAGATCATTGCTTCTTTTTATTAACGTTTTTTTCTGGGTTTAAAAAAGGGACAAAAACACTACAGTGATGCCTCGTATACCTACACTTTTATTCATCTTTTGGTTGTTTAAAATCATGAAGGATGATTTAAGATCTTTACAACTTTCAGAATTATAAGCGTTGTTAACCGAACATATCCTTGTTCACTTGTCCCAAGGCTAGCGGTTTTTCCATTGGGCAGAGAAAAGAGAACCAAACGATTCTTTAATCCTTACGAGTGTCGCTATCGCCCCTTACTACGACCAGAAATTTCGAAAAAATCTACAAAATGGCAGTCGGTTAAAGATAAAATACGTTTTCTCCCACAGTTTTTGTAACTTTGAGGTGCTCCCAAAAAATCGATGTTTAGAAAATATTGACCTGATTTTGATAGTGGAAATAGCGACACTCGTAAGGATTAAAAAAACGTTTGGTACAATATTTTCTGCTTTTCTGTTTTAAAGAGCTTTTCTGGCAAATGTTCAGAGGTACCTATATCCGTCGGCAGGATGAGGGTTGTGCCGCAAAGTGGGGGGTGGCGAGGATTCCTTGCAGCCTACAGGTACTATTACCCGGCCGAAAGAAGATCCCCAAGAGGCGGGCTCGGGCGATACAGTCCGTCGCTATGACGATTGGTCGAATCATCTATTTGGGCACACTTTTAATGACGCGGCACACGTATTTTGGTTATTGGCTGAAGTAGGCACATACATTGTCGCACCGCGCGACAAAGAGAGCGAACAAAACCCATCGAGATCGAGTGGAATAGAGCGATCTGACCGACAAGCGTCAAAGCAATAGCGTAGGCATCTCAGACGGTTAACCATTAATATATAATAACATAAAAATTTCCTTATTTTTCAAACAATCTGTGCGACATTGCGTTTGGGTTTATTTTAATCAGAAAAATCTAACCAAACCAATGATAATACTTTCCTGAATATATTGTGAAAAATAAGGAAATTTTTATGTTATTATATATTAATGGTTAACCGTCTGAGATGCCTACGCTATTGCTTTGGCGCTCGTCGGTCAGATCGCTCTATTCCACCCGATCTCGATGTGTTTTGTTCGCTCTCTTCGTCGCGCGGTGCGACAATGTATGTGCCTACTTCAGCCAATAACCAAAATACGTGTGCCGCGTCTTTAAAAATGTGCCCAAATAGGTGATTCGATCAATCGTCATAGCGACGGACTGTAATGCTCGAGCCCGCCTCTTGGGGATCTTCTTTCGGCCGGGTAATAGTAGTAAGAAAACTGCGGCAGTAATCGCAGAACCATCCACGGGGACGCACACTAGTTTACGCTGATTTTCATACGTTTTTAACATATTTTTTCATTTTATTGTTAGTCTGTAGTTTATTCCTAGTTTATTTTTATATATATTCTTAGTTGTAGTATTTTTATAGTGTATTTTAACGTATTTTTCTTGAATTTTTATCGTACTTTTATTGTGTTTTATCGTGTTTTATCGTGTTTTATCGTGTTTTATTGTATTTTATCGTATATTTCTTGTATTTCTATCGTATTTTTATTGTGTTTTTATCGTATTTTTATCGAATTTTTATCGTATTTTATCGTATTTGTATCGTGTTTTATCGTATTTCCATCGTATTTTTATCGTCTTTTTGTCGTATTTTTTATAGTGTTTTTATTGTTTTTTTTTAATAGTCTAGGTATTTAAAGTTAGTGTACTTAGAGTGTTTCCTTGGTGTTTGGTGTGGAACACACACACACACACACGCGCACACGCGCACACACACACACACACACACACACACACACACACACACACGGCAGGTAAGTTCTATAGCTCTATATTTCTGAAACCAGTGTTGCATTTTGTTTTTTCTACATTACAGTTAGCTTATTTCTATTTTCTGCATTACTTTAATAATGACTGGCAATTTGAAATTGAATAAGTACTATATGCGCGCCACCAGATCACTTGATCTGATTCCCTTCACGAAGCCATCACAACATCATTAGATGCTACTTCTTCACATTTAACATCTGCAATCCATTTTGTTAGCACCCCACTAGTGAAGTTTAACCTGGAATCCGTCCGCAATCATTTTCACATTCAGCATCTTGGCTTTGTCTTCTCATTATCAGTACACTTATATGTTTCACCTGGTACAAGTTCGCAATCATCCTCCAATATTACCGAAAGAAATGTAGCATTTTCTCCGAATTTAGAAGAAATTTGAAGAATTTTGCCTCCTTCAAAAATTCACAAACTTCTGAAGAATTTTCAAGTGAATTGAGTAGTCATGATTCAGCTTCTTCATTGGCAGAGTGGGCTGTAACACATCAAATTTCACATCGAGCAATAAATTATTTACTCCACATTTTATAAAGATCGGTTTCAAAACGGCCAGAAATGTAGAAATAATCGCATCAAACCAGATAATTATCATCATTTTGGATTATAAAATAGTATTTTAAAACTTATTAAATGTATTCGTGTATTCCCGTATAAATCTGAAAAATTAGGAGTCCCTTTCAGAGGAATGCAATTTGGGTCCATCTCAAATTTTTAATGTCACAGAAATAGCATATAAATGTGTGAACTTAAAATATGCTCATTCAATGTTTGTACTGTCTTTAGAATGTCTTTATGACGATAATATTACTGATTCAGGTTTCGATTTTTTCTGGTCTGAATGTCGCTATACCTTTCAAGCTAAGAATACACGCTAGCAAATTTCTAAACATGTTTTGTTTCACGAATACTTGTGTATACAGGATTGGAAATGGCACATACCGGTTGGGTCATCGTCGAATTTATTAGTGACGAATCGGTGTCTGAAATCCCCTCGGATTGGGTGGTAGGAGGATTTTGTTATTGGCCACCGTACAAACCGAGCCGTATAACACTGGCAATAAAGAATTGCCAACTGTGCGACGAGTCATGGGAAAAGCTCGCCGTAGCAGTCTTTCCCGGTGGAATCTGTTGTACGTTGAAATTATTATTATATTTACTTATTAATTATAGTACTAATTAGTGACTAGTTATTATACCCATTAATTATTAATGTGTTCATTCAGATGATTATGCCACGGCGAGGGCGAAGGCTCGAAAAGCAGAGCAAACGAGCGACTTACAGTCGGATGTGGAGACAACGAAACGAAAAATTATACCGAAAAGGTATTCGAGCAGTGAGGAGTCTGGGCCTGAACGCACACCACTGATGTCCCCACTTGCACAAATAGAGGACTTCAGTAGACAAAGAACGCAGTTGTTACCTCCACCTCCAAAAATGAGGAAAACAGTTATACGATCAGGTGTGAAAATATGCTACATAAAAATTATAATATCTGAAGCCATTTAATTCTTTTTGTTATTGTGAGTAAACGATTAACTTTAATATTCCTATTATGCACGTTTTCTATACCAAAGTGCTGGTAGATATTCAATATGTTTTGCTTGTGTATTGAGTATTTGATTTTTAGTCTGCGCCAATGGATTCCTATGGCATGGGACCGCAAATAGTGGTGCATACTAAATCTAATAAGTGTTTCGCATGCCTACCTTGACACATATTTCACATGGTTGGTTCTCTGAACTTACAATTTTCTAATTCCATTCCCGCTATTTGGCTCAGTTTCATCAGATTATTTCTGTTGAAGTTACCTTTTGTCCTAGGTGTTTTGTGTAAAAAATCGTGTTGTTTCACAGATTCCTTTGTTAAAAATGCCTCTTCTTCCATAATACATAATGTACAAATTCCATCTTGCAGCGATGTGCTTGCCAGCATCTGCCCCTGTGAAATAGCAACAATACATTTTTCACATTTTTCTTACGCTTTATTTGCAGTAGTTGCGTTTTGGATGTGTCCGCAATTCAGCTTCCTTACCTCGAGAATTATTATGTTCGCTTTCGTACTAATTGGGCCGTTCCTTCGACGCAACTCCACAGGTTCTCGCTTTATGAATACGCTTGCATAGCAAGGTCTAAAGATTTCGAACTGCCGTAATTTTCACGGCCAATTACCTTGTCCTTAGAGGGATTCTACAGGGTGTCCGCGCGTAGACTGAACAGCTGGATTTCTTCTAAATTATTGGAGATACAAAATTTTAAAAAATATGTAATTAAATGGTTCGATGGGGCTACTTTATTAGCCGAGACGATTTTTTTTCGATTATTATTTTAAAAGATACGATGGTCAAGTTCGGTTTTTCAAATGGAACTACTTTTTTTGAAGACCAGAGTTGATAGTGCGTTCCAAGACAAATTCAATAAGCTTTAATGCATACATTTTATTTCGACTGGTTTTTAAGATGTAGCGCTTGCAAAATTACTGATTTTCACTGGAAGAAAACCCTCTGAAATAGCAAGGACCAGGGACGGTCTTACTGGCGCCACGGGTGGCACTGCCTGTTGAAATGGATACCTACCTGCCAAAGGTCTCCGCCAGGGATGGCAGGCCCAAAGGCTGGGCAATTCTTTTCCGTCAGAAATGCTACTTAGGTGGGTACATTTGGCGGTATCGAGAAGCGCACCGTTACTTTTATTTCGCACTTGCTTCTACGCTCGGATGGCCGGTTCTTTTGGAAGGGATGCAAGTTCGATTGGTTAGGTTAGGAGGTATGAAAGTTGCTAGACTAAATTTCAACCATAGGGAGCAGATTGTATCAGAAGCAATCGGATTTGCATCCCTCGCAAAAGAACCGGCCGTCAGAGCGTAGAAGCAAATGCGAAATAAAAGTAACGGTGCGCTTCTCGATACCGCCAGATGTACCTACCTAAGTAGCATTTCTGACGGAAAAGAATTGTCCAGCCTTTGGGCCTGCCATCCCTGGCGGAGACCTTTGGCAGGGGAGTCGCGACTGAGAGGGCGCGCGGGTTAGTCGCATAACCTCTAAACGGTATCTGCAATTATAGTCACCTTTGATACTTTCTTATTCAACACCATTGATATCAAGGGTACCTCTGTGGGTCCCGGGAAACCTTATACACCCCCGGAACATCCCGACTTACATCCAAATCGTAGCAGTTTTTTCAATATGCGCCGTGTTACAGGAGCGTCGCCTAGGCTGGCGTCATGGCGTCGCTCCCATCGGCGTCGTAAACCACTCGCAAAGGACAAAAACGTATAAGTGCTGAAGATAGGAAAAGGATGAGCTCTCAACCGCTCACTGCCTCTTCTGAAAAGGAATTTCAGAAAATAATTAAAGAACTAGAAGCCCGTAAGCAGTGTCTAACCACACCTAACCTAAATGTCAAGAGAAAAAAGGTGGAGACTAAAAACGGACAAGCATGTAATACGCAAAACACCCCCTCCTCTTCCCTGCAAGAACACGGAGAGGAGTCATGGCTATTGCCTAAAAATCCATTGAGCCCACAGTCTCTGGAAAAACGCAGTGGGGTACACCCTCTAACCCTTACACAAAATCAGTTTGATTTATTATCCTCAGATGATGCAACCGAAGGAGCGGAATCAGCAATGTAAGTAGGGGGTACAGAGAATATAATCAGTCCTATCATTAACAAGGGTATTACCTCTAACGCATCAAAAGTATCATCGGAGTTTCATTCCACCCAGTTAAAGGGTAAGTTGAGACCCCCTCCTATACACTGTATTAAAATTCCAATTAAAAGCTTATTACAAACGGTCAAGGATGAGATCCCTCGAAATGAGATCACGTTAAAGGATATTGGGAGTGACACCACTGCCATCAACGTTACAATGATGGAACATTATAACAAGATGAATGTTATGCTTGATAATCTTCACATCAAATTCTATTCATATACCCCTAACCATCTTAAAAATAAGTTACTTGTGCTCAAAGGCATTCAGGGTGATTTTACAGAGCAGGACATTAAAGATGAAATTGACTGTTTAGAACTACAAGACACTAAAATAACTAAAATCTCCAAAATTAAACTGGGACAGATTGGTAGTGCACCTACGCACTTCCTGGTGCAGCTCTCACCGGACAGCATACCAAGTACACTTACCAAACAAAACAGATTAGCCTGCCAGCGTGTATACTGGCAGCCTTACAGAAAGAGCAAGGTCTTCCAGTGTAGAAGTTGTCAACGTGTTGGACATTCAAGTGCCAATTGTTGATTGGGGTACAGATGCGTTAAATGCCTTAACAAACATGGCCCAGGTGAATGTTCGGTGGATAAAAATGCAAGTTCATCGCAAACTGCATGTGTTAACTGTGGCGAACTGGGACATCCTGCAAGTTACAGAGGTTGCAGATATCTTAAAGTGGCACAAGACATCATAACCTCAAAGAGAACGCAGGTTAAAGTTAACACATTTCAAAAAGTTAACAAGATCAGCAAACGGGTTACTACTGGTCTATCCTTTTCACAAGCCACACAAAACGCTGCATCCTTGCAACCTTTGGAACAGATTCCAAGACAGCAGGCTGACACAACGATAACGAACAATCATATTTTTCCACCTCCCTCTGCATCTCACAGGTATGCCAGACAAAATGATACTCATCTACAACAGCCTTCAATGGATCACATTTCTAACACAGATTTACAAAGCATTCTGTTCACTTTAAAAAAATGAAATTGTAAGTGCAATCTCCGCACAGATATTAGACGTTAAAAGGCAGATAGATAATAATGCCTCCAAAATCGATCATCTATATAAATCACTGAATGTGCAATGGCCCTAAAAATTAAGGATTTAAAAATCATAGCGCTAAACGTTAACTCTATTAATAGACACACGCGCAGAGCTAACTTGAAAGTGTTTATGAAGAAAACCAACCCGGACATTTTACTAATTAATGAGACAAAGTTAAATAAGAAATATAGAATTGCTTTCGATGGATATAATATGACGCGTAATGACTGTCCAGACAATAGACGTGGAGGCGGCACGGCGATATTAATAAAAGAGGCTATAAAATACGAAGAAATTCTGTATAGAAACTCTGCGACCAAGCCAATTTTAGAAGCAACTAACATTAAAATTAAATGCGGCCAAAAAAATTTATACGTTGTCAGTATACAGGGTGTCCCAGTAAGGAAAAAAAACCGAGCGTAAACGCAACTGCGAAATAAAAGTAACGATGCGCTTCTCGATACCGCAGATGTACCTACCTAAGTAGCATTTCTGACGGAAGAGAATTGTCCAGCCTTTGGGCCTGCCATTTCTGGCGTAGACCTTTGGCAGGTAAGTATCCATTTCAACAGGCAGTGCCACCCGTGGCGCCAGTAAGACCGCCCCCGGTTTTTGCCATTCCAGAGGGGTTTCTTCCAGTGAAAATCAGTAAATTTGCAAGCGCAATATCTTAAAAACCAGAGGAAATAAAGTGTATACATTCAAGCTTATTGAATTTGTCTTGGAACGCACTATCAACTCAGGTCTTCAAAAAAAAAATAGTTCCATTTGAAAAACCGAACTTGACCATCGTATCTTTTAAAATAATAATCGAAAACAAAATTCGTTCGCGCTAATAAATGGGCCCCCTCGAACCATGCAATTCCCTATTTTTTTTATATTTTTATCGACAATACTTTAAGAGATATCGCGCTGTCCATTCCTTAGTGGGACACCCTGTATATGCTACCAATAGATCAGATGTATCTATCATAGATGAGTTTAATGATCTTCTAGATCGGATCAATGCGACGGACCAAAGTAACTACTTTATCATAGTGGGGGACCTGAACGCCCGCAGAAGAGAGTGGGGGGACTCAGCTTCTAATACCAGAGGAGGATACATAAAGAACTGGGAAATTTCTCATTCAATCAGATATAAATTTAAAATAATAACACCTGCAGAACCTACCTTTCCTTCAGCAAATTCATTCCTGGACATTTGCATCGCAGACATTCGACTCACCTTCAAAAATACAATGAACGATAAGTTAAAAACACATCACTACGACAGCGACCACAGAGCAATAATAGCAGAAATCTCATTAGTTAATGACTTGGAGATACCTATCAACAACACCGACCCCAAGACACATTTTGCATACAAGAAATGCAACTGGAAAAAATTCAGACAGAAGATCAATAGAAGCAATCCAACCCCAATCCCGGAGGACAGAAATCTTACGAACCTCGAAATTGATGAGAATCTTACAACCCTGGAACTCAGCATTCGTTCAGCTCTAACCTTGTCCACACCAAAAGTTAAAAGAAGGGATTATACCAACATATACACCAATAACAAAATAAAGAAACTTATTAAATATATATCATATGTCGTCTCGCAAATACATAGAACATACAAACGTGGATATACAACTCAGCAAACCACCTTCCTTAAAGAGCTTTTAAAATCCATTAGAAGCTCCATAGAGGTGGAAATGAAGAGAAATATCATCAGTTACTGGGAGAACAAGGAGAAAGAAATAGATCATCAGAGAACGGACAATTTCTTTCCCAAAATTAAAGATTATTCCGCAGCAAACCTCACAATTCAATAGAAAAAACACAACTTGATGTAGGGAAACACGGTTGGATTGCCGAACTTAACATCCCTGATGATCACATCATACATGATGGAAACTTATTCACAGTAGCAGGACCTGTAAATATAGCGAATGTCTTGGGCAAACACTACTAAGCCGTTAATACCCCCTCACCTAGTGACATCAGTAATCGGCTACATAACTTAATAGAAGCGGAGAGCACAAGGGGTAAAGATGAGCTAAATCATTTTAGAATACATCAAAAACATATCATACAATTCACTGAAGACAATAGAGCTACATTCCCAATAGGCCCTGAAGTGGACTTCAACTTATGCTGAGCCTGCGCGTATGCAGACGATCTGATTATATATGCGTGGAAGGGAAAAAGCCATCACTGATTCAAGCAGATCTCCAAACTACTGTAAACCATATAGATACTTACTACAAAACCTGGAAATTAAGAATAAACCCGTTAACATGTGAGACAATTCTGTTTAGAAAGCCGACTAGATTCTTAAGCAAATTCCAGAAAAGGGATTTAAGACTATTCAGTATTGATATCGCAGATAGCCCGTCTAATGAAAGAATAAAAATTCCGCACAAGGTATTAGTCAGATATCTAGGCATACAGATGGATAATCTGGCGAGGATGTCCAAGCATGTGGACATTCAGCTAAACAAGGCCCGCAAGGCATTTTATAGCTGTGGCAGGCTATTCTACTCCAGAAATTTGAGCGATAGGGCGAAGATAATCTGCTATATGCTTTTAATCAGACCAATTATGACATACGCAGCCCCCACTTGGTTTAATGTTAACGCAGCAACAATGGAGAAGCTTAGAAAGTTGGAACGACAAATACTCAGACACTGTATTTTTAAACACCGATCGGCTTCTTCAAACTACACCAAATATGTTAGCAATATTGTCCTATATAAGGAGTCTAATATTACTCGAATAGACAATTTCGTTTTACAGTTGGTTAGAGATTATTATGTGACATCCGTGTCCATTGACGATAACGAAATTATTAAGGACATTTTAAAGATAAACGATGTTTATGCCAGGGATTCCCTGACTTCCGGATGTATACCCCCCCTCCCCAAGTATTCACCTATTTAGATAAGAAAGGTTATATCCAAAACGAATTAAACATCCCGACAATTTATCATTGGCCGCGACGATTGGAAGCGAACAAAAACATTATGTACGATCCTCTCACGAACCCTTCTAACACGCCAGAGGACTTTAAATATTCTATTAGATTATCTCCAATTGACTATTTCAACCCTGCAAGACTTAGCAACAAATATTGGAGGCTAAACACAAACTGTACTTATATAATGGAGTTAAAAAATAGAATCCTCAGTCAGGTGCATAGACAGGATGTTAACAGATAACTACGGCGTACTTAAAAAGAGATAGGCCTAAGACCTTTGTAAATAGTCATGTAAATATATTTAGTTTAAATTAGCGTAGGTTAGATTTAAGTAGATCCAAATTTAGATTTAAGACCCCACCAAAGTGACCTGCTAGGTTTAGAGCCGATTTTTCCTAGGATACCAAAGTGATTAAAAGCAAAATAATAAATAAGCGACTCACTGCGCATGCGCCAGCTATCAAATTTCGGGTATAAAAGGAGGCGCACGATGCGCAGCGCGAGCATTCCAGGGCATTTAAGGTTACGATTCGAATACGCTCTCTCAACTGACGAATACTTAAACCTAGAGGCAGCTTAAGTTTCAACCAGTGGCGGATCTCCAGTGTATAAAAGTTACTGGTGCTCCTTTTTGGTCTTTGTATTTTGAAGTTATAGAACCTCGCTTTAGCGGCCGATGTTCTTGGTAAAAGCAAGGCCTCGAAGAGCATAAAATAAAAACTCTGTCAAAAGAAACGAGCTCGCTCCGAAGACGGTAGCGGCCGTTCTTACTACAGACATTGCCAAGAGTCATCGAGCTCGCTCCGGAAACGGTAGCGGCCGAATATTTAATAAATATTCACGTAACATTAATTAGCATAAATATAAAAAACTATAGAAAACCCAAAAAACAGAATATATAATCGTAGACTGTAAGCAATATTAGAATAAGTATTGTCAAATAAAGTCATTGTTAAGTTTTTAAGTCGTGGATTTTAATCCTTAGTTGTAATAACGAACTCCCACCTATCCTATACTCGAGGGGACGCCGCTCTCCTCTCGAGGACCTACTAGCTTCAGTTGTTTTCGGACAGCCGAACGTTACAGGTCGGATATTTTTTGGTGACAGCGGTGGGATAATTTCGTTTAGTAGGATAATTTCGATTAAAGGGGATATTTCTCTTAAAGTGAAACCACTCCAGAAGTGAGCATTTTCCAGAAATTTTTTCTTCTCTAAATTCTACAGAGGCTTAAAAAAAAAAAAAAACTTCACAACATGAACCTGACACACTGGGAGAAGCAATGGCTAACCTAGCAATCAATACAGAAACACAGGGGACTACAGAAACTCCAGAAATTATTTCAGGAGATACAAACACTCCAGGAACTTCAAATCCACAAGTTAATATGAATACAGCTACGAATGTATATCCTCACTTACCACACATTAGTCCCCTCTTTCGATGGTAGAAATATACCAATACATCAATTTATTAAAAGTTGTCGACACGCACGACGCATGGTTAATCCGAATGCAGAGTATGGATTAGTTCAACTCATTAAAAATAAGCTTTTCGGACAAGCTTCTAGAGTAGTTTTGAACGGGGATTATAATTCAATCGATGACCTCATTTCAGTACTAGAATCACGATTTGCACCATTACATACTTCCATACAATTATATGGGGAATTATCAAAAATTGCACAATTACCTAACGAAACAACGGTAGATTATAGCAGTCGTGTATCCAATCTCCTTCTTCAGATTAAACATTGCAATGCGATAGAAGTACCTACACACGTAGTGCAATTTAATATAACCGCGGAACAAAACGCCATTAAAGCCTTTCTAACAACACGCCTTCAGCAGCCTTGATCGCGCTATCAATATCGCCATTAAAGCAGAAGCAGAATGTAATGAAAATCAGATACGAGCAAGGGAAGCAGCAGGAATAACACAAACTAATCGATGTACAAACTGCCTTGGATACGGCCATATTGCCACCGCCTGCAGCAGTCAAATTTCACGAACCAGTTGGTACCAACAAACAACACATTCTGTGATTTTTGCCGAAGATCAGGTCACATGACGCAAGATTGTACAAGCCGGAGTTACACGAGCAGAGCCCCTCAATCTAACGTATACTGTAAGGTAACGTAACGTCGAAGAACAGGTCACATGACACAAGATTGCAGAAGCCAAAATTACACGACCAAAGCTCCTCAATCCAACTCATATTGTGATCATTGTCGACGACCAGGTCACACAATACAGGAATGTAGAAGTAAAAATTATGCAAATCGGATGCAGAAACCAGAAATATTCTGCGAATATTGCAAATTCAGAGGCCATACAGTAGAGCAATGTAGAAAGAAGATGTACTTCGACAGGAAAGAAAGAGAAGAACAACCTCGTATGGTACGTAGGCAGGCTATACTCGGATTAAAAACAGAGCAAATTAGGAAACCCCCTAGCATCCTTCTCTCTGATCTAGGATTCAATGGAGAAGAAGCAACGTTAATGATTGATACCGGATCCGATTTGAATGTAATTAAAAGGAGTGCTGTTTCACCCAATATACCAATCTTCACGGACACCTTGTTCGACCTTAATGGTATTACGGACGGCCTACTCAGCACCATAGGATACGTCAAGATCAGAACATTAAATACAGAAATCATCATCCATGTTGTAGAAGACCTCCCTATCAAACAGGATGGAATATTGGGAACAGAATTCTTTCAAACTAACGGCGCAACCATCGACTACATGAAATCAGCGATAACTATTGGAATGGAAACTATTCCATTCATTGATCCAGAAATGGTCACAATACCAGCCAGAACAAGAAGTCAAATATATGTACGGGTCCTTAACACACGATCTACCACAGGATATATTCCAAGAATTAAAATTCACCCAAATATACATATGGGAAATGCAGTAGTTTCAAATAATAACGGCATAGCATATCTCTTCGCAATAAACACATCTTCAAAAGACATTAAAATCCCCGTACCATCAGTCGAAT
This sequence comes from Andrena cerasifolii, assembly GCF_050908995.1. NCBI lineage: Eukaryota > Metazoa > Arthropoda > Insecta > Hymenoptera > Andrenidae > Andrena > Andrena cerasifolii. Next base: position 525,471 of record NC_135133.1, on the reverse strand, counting down.
TAGAACCTTTCGACGAAGTACCTATAAAAGATGAAACGTCAGACAAATACAGAAAAACTAACAGAATACACCAACTACTACAACAATTACGATTAGAACATTTAAATTCAGAAGAACGAGCCAGTGTTGAAGAATTAATTAAAGAACACGCGGATAGATTCTACCTTCCAGGAGAAAAACTAGAAGCAACAAATAAAGCCTATCATAAAATAATAACGGAAAACGACGTTCCTGTTTTCACAAAACAATATAGATACCCTCAAGCATATAAAGAAGAAGTAAAAAGACAAACTAAAGAATTACTTGAAAAAGGAATCATACAGCCCTCATCATCGCCATACAATTCACCCATATGGATTGTACCTAAAAAGGAAGAGCCAGGATTGTAATAGACTTCAGGAAATTAAATGAGAAAATAATTGGAGACGCCTACCCCCTACCAAATATAACTGACATACTAGATCAGTTAGGAAGTGCGAAATATTTCTCTGTCTTTGATCTTGCATCTGGCTTTCACCAAATTCCTATGCATCCAGATCATCGACACAAGACAGCTTTCTCTACAATATACGGACACTATGAATTTAATAGAATGCCATTTGGACTTAAGAATGCACCAGCTACGTTCCAGAGACTCATGGATCAAGTCTTGACAGGACTTCAGGGGATAGAACTTTTTGTATATTTAGATGACATCGTGATATATGCCAGCTCAATGAAAGAACATGCAACAAAATTTAAAAGACTAATGAATAGATTAAGAGACGCAAATCTCTACCTTCAACCGGATAAATGTGAATTTTTAAAGAAAGAAGTATCGTACCTAGGACATATAATAGGAGAAGAAGGAGTTAAGCCAGACCCAAAGAAAATAATAGCTGTAAAAGAATTCCCAACTCCTACAACAGTCAAGAATGTAAAACAGTTCTTAGGACTGAGTGGATATTATAGAAGATTTATAAAGGATTTTTCAAGAATTGCAAGACCACTATCAAATCTCACTAAAAAGGATTATCAATTCGAATGGACGTATAAACAACAAAAAGCATTCGAAACTCTACGAGAAGCACTCTGCAAAGAACCTATTCTGCAATTTCCAGATTTCGAAAAAACATTTAACATTACGACAGACGCTTCAGGCATTGCTGTTGGCGCAGTTCTTAGTCAAGGGGAAATAGGGAAAGATTTACCAGTAGCTTACGCATCCCGTGTTTTAAACGATGCAGAGACGCGATATTCACCTACGGAAAGAGAATTACTAGCAATAATATACGCGGTATTCCATTTTCGACCTTATATTTATGGCAGAAAATTTTATCTCATAACAGATCATAAACCTTTAGAATGGCATCAAAATCTATCTAATCCGACCTCACGTTTAGTACGATGGAAAATTAAACTCGCAGAGTACGATTATAAAATACTATATAAACCAGGAAACTACAATACGAACGCGGATGTCTTATCTGGAAATCCAATTTCATTACCGTTAAACGCGAAACGAGCACATTCGGAAACAAGTTCTCATGAAAATAAAAAACACAAACAATTTCATCAATTCAAAACGCGGCAACGGGAGACTACTGCCTCAACGTCAGAAAACCCAGCTCCATACAAACAACCCAGAATTAGCTCTTCGGATTCTGATTCTTCATCGTACGACGAAAGCGACTCGATAAATATAAAGCGAAAAAAAAACAAAAATCGAACACCTCCTCCTCTCATCCGGAAGCTAAAAAACCAAATATTGAACCATCGGAAACACATACACCACCTCGCCGTGCGGAAATATTCATACCCTCCCAAAAAACGGAAATATATACACGCCCCCAAATCTCGGTACCCGTTGAAGTACATGCGCCCCCTCAAGTCACAGAACCCCTAACAATACATACACCCGCTCAAGACATAATACAAGACACCACAAGGAAAGCACCTCACATCAAGAAACCTCAAGAAGACCTAATAGAAGAAATAGACGAAGCAACCATAGTACCAAAACACAATTATAAAGATCCTCCCAAAATTAGTGCAGAAACAAGTTCAGACAAAAGCACTCACCATACACCTAAAAAGAAAAAGCAAAAATTAAAATCCATATAACTCCTATAACTCCTATAACTCCTATAACTCCTATAAAAATAAGGAAGAAGAAAATACTTACTCCTCCTCCATCATCTTCTCTCTCTCTCCACGGCATAAACAAACATCAACCAAGCCAAGAATAGTTTCAAATATTCCAATCAGACAACAACACACAGAGGTAAAAGATCACCTATGGATGGGAAAAGGATATGTAGCAACATTCATAAACACACAAGGCAGTCCAATAGGACCAGCAGGAGAAAAATTATATAAAGAAAAAAATATAAAACCTCACAAACTTTACCAGCCATTAGAAGTTGGGGAGTTCGTAAAGCTCAAAGAAGGAAAACATACAATAATTGGACTCATCACAACGAACCATCCATCAGAAGAAGACTTATATAAAGCACTTAAAACACTCCACGCACAAATACCTAAAAATACAACAAAAATATACATATCAGCAGAAAGAAATAAAATCTCATTATATAAATTACAAGAATTAATAAATATAATATTCCTACAAGAAGACATCCAATTTGTATTCTGCAAGGGCACTCTTCTAACTCCTCCTGTACAAGATAGACAGCAGATCATCCAGGAGAATCACCAATCACCTATAGGCGGACACAAAGGAATTACAAAGACATACCATCGCATAAGAAGCAAATATTATTGGAAGAATATGAAATATGAAATAACACAATTTATTAAAACTTGCTTAGATTGTCAAAAAACTAAATTAGTACGAGTAAAAAATAAGGAACCCATGATACTGACAGATACACCTGTTGACGCTTTTGATAAGATTTCTATGGATATAGTAGGACCACTACCCTTCACAAATACTGGGAATAGTTATATACTCACTATTCAGGACAATTTAACAAAATATTCTCTCGCTATACCATTGGCAAACATTACTTCAGAGGACATAGCCGAGGCATTCACAGAACACTTCATCTGTAAATTTGCTGCAAGTCCTAAAGCAATCCTCACTGATCAGGGACCAAACTTCATTAGTTCCCTTATGAAAAAATTCGCAAGAGCGTTTCACATTAAACAATACCGAACCTCTGCATTTCATCCTCAATCCAATGGATCCTTAGAGAGAAGCCACCACGTCCTTGTTGAGTACCTACGACATTACGTATCAAAAGAAAAACAATGGGATCAATGGTTACCTCAAGCAATGTTTTCATTGTATTAACAAGTACTCACGAAGGCACGAAATTTACGCCTCACGAACTTGTTTTTGGTAGAAAAGCACGTCTTCCGTCAAGCATTCCTCCAACTGACCATATTAAAACATATCCGGACTACGTCGATAAATTAATGGACAAACTATACCACATTCGACAAATGGCGCGAAAAAATCTAGAAGAATAAAAAATTCGACAGAAACATTATTACGACCGGAAGATTCAATCTCAAACGTATAAAATAGGAGATTGGGTATGGTTACTAAATCCACGAAGAGAAAAATTAGGACCGGAATATAGCGGACCCTACCGGATTACCGAAGTCATGGAGAACAGCAACCTGAAAATAGCAATAAACCCTAAACAAATGCGAAACGTTCATATGAACAGAATAAAAAAAGCTTATTTACCTTAAAAAAAAAAAATAATAATAAATAAAAAAAAAAGTGGCAACCCTGCGTGGGAGTCAATATAAAAGAGGAGCAGACGCAAGATTCCTTCACTCTAGCACACGCATCCATACGTGCAACAACGTATTCAAACGAATAAGCAAGCGCAACAAAATGGACAAATTTATATGTCTGAAAAAAATTAAAAAAAAATATATATATTATTATGAAGAAAACCACATTCTTTGCGAATACTGTGCGCAAAGAATAGGGAGAGACTACGGACACCCAGCATCCGAGCATCTTCTTACATTAGCCACAACACGAAAAGATAGACAATGTTTTATTTGTCGACGAATTCTATATATAAAAAAGCAAGCAACTACTTGTGCTTTATGCACTTTACTATCATATCAAATAACACCAATATCATCCATAAATAATATGGAATTAGGATACGTTTATCCCGGTATTCGGGAACGAATTTTAAAAAATCTCTAAAACTATTAAAAAAAAGCAATCCTGCAACAAGTCAAAGCGCATACATATGTTAACGAGGAACGATATCCTAAGAAACAATAATCTTTCATGTACATATTGATGCAGTTTTTTTTTCTCTTTTACACACTACAGTTACACACACACACATACACACACACACACACACACACACACGCACGCACGCACGCACACACGACCCTGATAACCAGATCAGGCAGCAGGATCTGCCGGCAGCTGCGATGCAGCCTACGTCCGCATTCAGCTACGGTTCTGCCGGTAGGGTCTGCCGGCAGATCGACGGCAGATCGACGGCAGGTCCTGCTGCTCGCCTGACACATCCAACAGCGCCATCTGAAGGCCACAATTGCCAAAGAATTTCCTACGTGTGACGTCACATGGACTTATTTCAAAAAGTATTTATTCTTTCTTTAATAATATACAGGATCAGTGATTACAATTGTTACAAAATAATATAAGCGCATATAAATCCAAAGAGGGACTTTCAACATTTACATTTACAAATCCACGTCCCGTAACCACTGGTACCTAGTAGGGGCGATATCAGGAAATTTCATTCAGTATTTTCGACTTCTTTTTTGTGTAGAATCATCATGTTCCGCGTTGTGTTAGCGCTGAAAACAAATACAATATTAGCATAAAATTAAACGTAACGTATGAATAAACAGAATACATGCGATACTTACTTCAGCTCCATCTCCACACAGTACACAGTCTAGGCGATCATACATGCTCCTGCGAACATTAAAATTTATAAGAAAATATGTCTTAAATTATTATCTACTAAACAAGACGCTGAACATTCGCACTTCGCGCATAACCCTACTTTTCTGTCTTCTAGATAATGCGAATCTCGATGTCCGCGACGTAGATAATTAGAAATTATTCAATTCCATAATTACGTTTGCCTTCTGGATACGACGAGATGCTTTGTCTGGATGTTGATGGATGAAATTACTTGGAATATTCTTCGATTTTGCCGGCACTGACTGCCACCGCCAGTGACTGCCACCTCAGACCTCGAAAACTGGAAGTGGCACCCGTTGCCCGTTGTGCTTGAAGACGTACGCTCAAAGAATATTCTAAGTAATCTCATCCATCAATATTCAAACAAATCATCTCGGCGTATCCAGAAGGCAAACGTAATTATGGAATTGAATAATTTCTAATTATCTACGTCGCGGACATCGAGATTCGCATTATCTAGAAAACAGAAAAGTAGGGTTATGCGCGAAGTGCGAATGTTCAGAGTCTTGTTTAGTAGATAATAATTTAAGACATATTTTCTTATAAATTTTAATGTTCGCAGGAGCATGCATGATCGCCTAGACTGTGTACTGTGTGGAGATGGAGCTGAAGTAAGTATCGCATGTATTCTGTTTATTCATACGTTACGTTTAATTTTATGCTAATATTGTATTTGTTTTCAGCGCTAACACAACGCGGAACATGATGATTCTACACAAAAAAGAAGTCGAAAATACTGAATGAAATTTCCTGATATCGCCCCTACTAGGTACCAGTGGTTACGGGACGTGGATTTGTAAATGTAAATGTTGAAAGTCCCTCTTTGGATTTATATGCGCTTATATTATTTTGTAACAATTGTAATCACTGATCCTGTATATTATTAAAGAAAGAATAAATACTTTTTGAAATAAGTCCATGTGACGTCACACGTAGGAAATTCTTTGGCAATTGTGGCCTTCAGATGGCGCTGTTGGATGTGTCAGGCGAGCAGCAGGACCTGCCGTCGATCTGCCGTCGATCTGCCGGCAGACCCTGCTGTCAATCTGCCGGCAGACTGCAGGCAGATGGCTATCAGGGGATGTAATAAATACTTACACCTATTCTTTAAGACTTTTTTATAATAAAAACATTTATTTTTTCTTAAAAATGCGGAAAAATTGTAACTTAATAACCTACCATATAACCTAAATAGCATAAAAGTAGTATAAGGAACATTGTTGCGTAGAACGAAGTTGCAAACATAGACATTTTTATAAACACCCGTCAGAGGGCACTACTCTGTCTGCAATTTACCGATCATCGAAAATCATTTTGGATAAATGACACTAGCGCCAACTGTAACCACTCATTCAAACTCGTGCTTGCGCCTTACTTCATACACTACAAAAATGCCCAAGTGATCAGGTACGCGACACTCCAAGGAGCTGAAAATAAAAAAATAATTAAATAAGATATTTTCGGAGATGGTACCAATCCCTCCAATAATCACACCACTCTCGGGATCTCCTCGACAAATGGTAACGTACTAATAAACATTCCGTCTCCTTTTCCAAATTAACAAATCTATTAAAACCTCAAGACACCACCTCATACTCCACCGGACACGCTCCCGACAACTCCGGAGTTTCCAATGACCCCGGATTTCCAACTCCCGAGGGCTCCGGAATTCAGAATCCCAGAGGTGCCCCCACAAAAATGGCCAGCCCTGATAAAGATTAATATTCCGGATCCTGACTGGGAAACGTATAGGGCATTACCAAAAACAGACCCAAGGAAAAGAATCTGGCGTCTCTTGGGACTGTTTGGCACCGGGGCGGCACACATCCCTACAGGCCCATGAGAAAGGAAGAGAAGGAAAATAAATAAAAAAAAATGTACATATTAATAAATAACCATATATATATACGAATCTTCCATTGCGTTCCCCACCTCCATTCCAATCTCTCGAGGACGAGAGATCCCCCAGGGGGGGGGGGAGGTGTAACGTCCCACGCGGAATCCAAACCGATAATTACCGACCGCCGGTAAAGTAAACTGATCTCCATTATCGCGAAATCGTCCTACGTTACCATACAAAATTATTCTATACATGAATTATAATTAATTAATGATTCAAACGAATACTAAAGAAACAAATGTTATAGAGATGTTAGGAATAATTTAATGTAAATACTGACAAAAGCGCAAGATAAAATATAATGTATTAAGCGAGTAAAAAGCAAAATAATAAATAAGCGACTCACTGCGCATGCGCCAGCTATCAAATTTCGGGTATAAAAGGAGGCGCACGATGCGCAGCGCGAGCATTCCAGGGCATTTAAGGTTACGATTCGAATACGCTCTCTCAACTGACGAATACTTAAACCGTTGAATACTTAAACCCTTAAACATTGAATTTGTCTTGGAACGCACTATCAACTCAGGTCTTCAAAAAAAAAAAAAAAATAGTTCCATTTGAAAAACCGAACTTGACCATCGTATCTTTTAAAATAGTAATCGAAAACAAAATTCGTTCGCGCTAATAAATGGGCCCCCTCGAACCATGCAATTCCCTATTTTTTTTATATTTTTATCGACAATACTTTAAGAGATATCGCGCTGTCCATTCCTTAGTGGGACACCCTGTATATGCTACCAATAGATCAGATGTATCTATCATAGATGAGTTTAATGATCTTCTAGATCGGATCAATGCGACGGACCAAAGTAACTACTTTATCATAGTGGGGGACCTGAACGCCCGCAGAAGAGAGTGGGGGGACTCAGCTTCTAATACCAGAGGAGGATACATAAAGAACTGGGAAATTTCTCATTCAATCAGATATAAATTTAAAATAATAACACCTGCAGAACCTACCTTTCCTTCAGCAAATTCATTCCTGGACATTTGCATCGCAGACATTCGACTCACCTTCAAAAATACAATGAACGATAAGTTAAAAACACATCACTACGACAGCGACCACAGAGCAATAATAGCAGAAATCTCATTAGTTAATGACTTGGAGATACCTATCAACAACACCGACCCCAAGACACATTTTGCATACAAGAAATGCAACTGGAAATAATTCAGACAGAAGATCAATAGAAGCAATCCAACCCCAATCCCGGAGGACAGAAATCTTACGAACCTCGAAATTGATGAGAATCTTACAACCCTGGAACTCAGCATCCGTTCAGCTCTAACCTTGTCCACACCAAAAGTTAAAAGAAGGGATTATACCAACATATACACCAATAACAAAATAAAGAAACTTATTAAATATATATCATATGTCGTCTCGCAAATACATAGAACATACAAACGTGGATATACAACTCAGCAAACCACCTTCCTTAAAGAGCTTTTAAAATCCATTAGAAGCTCCATAGAGGTGGAAATGAAGAGAAATATCATCAGTTACTGGGAGAACAAGGAGAAAGAAATAGATCATCAGAGAACGGACAATTTCTTTCCCAAAATTAAAGATTATTCCGCAGCAAACCTCACAATTCGATAGAAAAAAATACAACTTGATGTAGGGAAACACGGTTGGATTGCCGAACTTAACATCCCTGATGATCACATCATACATGATGGAAACTTATTCACAGTAGCAGGACCTGTAAATATAGCGAATGTCTTGGGCAAACACTACTAAGCCGTTAATACCCCCTCACCTAGTGACATCAGTAATCGGCTACATAACTTAATAGAGGCGGAGAGCACAAGGGGTAAAGATGAGCTAAATCATTTTAGAATACATCAAAAACATATCATACAATTCACTGAAGACAATAGAGCTACATTCCCAATAGGCCCTGAAGTGGACTTCAACTTATGCTGAGCCTGCGCGTATGCAGACGATCTGATTATATATGCGTGGAAGGGAAAAAGCCATCACTGATTCAAGCAGATCTCCAAACTACTGTAAACCATATAGATACTTACTACAAAACCTGGAAATTAAGAATAAACCCGTTAACATGTGAGACAATTCTGTCTAGAAAGCCGACTAGATTCTTCAGCAAATTTCAGAAAAGGGATTTAAGACTATTCAGTATTGATATCGCAGATAGCCCGTCTAATGAAAGAATAAAAATTCCGCACAAGGTATTAGTCAGATATCTAGGCATACAGATGGATAATCTGGCGAGGATGTCCAAGCATGGGGACATTCAGCTAAACAAGGCCCGCAAGGCATTTTATAGCTGTGGCAGGCTATTCTACTCCAGAAATTTGAGCGATAGGGCGAAGATAATCTGCTATATGCTTTTAATCAGACCAATTATGACATACGCAGCCCCCACTTGGTTTAATGTTAACGCAGCAACAATGGAGAAGCTTAGAAAGTTGGAACGACAAATACTCAGACACTGTATTTTTAAACACCGATCGGCTTCTTCAAACTACACCAAATATGTTAGCAATATTGTCCTATATAAGGAGTCTAATATTACTCGAATAGACAATTTCGTTTTACAGTTGGTTAGAGATTATTATGTGACATCCGTGTCCATTGACGATAACGAAATTATTAAGGACATTTTAAAGATAAACGATGTTTATGCCAGGGATTCCCTGACTTCCGGATGTATACCCCCCCTCCCCAAGTATTCACCTATTTAGATAAGAAAGGTTATATCCAAAACGAATTAAGGGGGTAGACACGGGTAATGCAGCGCGCTGTATACCGACACAATCTGGCCCGAAACATGGGTTCGGGATTTTTCGTTTTTCGTCCTTATATAAGCAGATTTGGGGCTGGGCGAGGTCTCATTCGAAAGAGGAAGGTTCAATGCGGAGCGCTCTGCTCATGGTTCAACGAGATTGTGTTGATATGTAATAATATCAGTGTCCAAAGTAAAGCAAACGTCGACAAAATATCCCCGCAGAATCCAAGCATTTTTAGGTCACTAAAAGAGTTTTGTGACTCAAACGGTGAGCAGAGCGCTCCGCATTGAATCTTCTTCTTTCGAATGAGACCTCTCCTAGGCCAAAATCTGCTCATATAAGAACGAAAAACGAAAAATCGTGACTGCATTCCCAAATCAGAGTTCCGCCATATTGGCGATAATACAGAGCAAGTCACGTGACAAATTTAGTTGAGGTAGTAGATACGAGATGGCGCCTACTCGGGAGGACTGCCAACGTGGATTCATAGCAAAACTGAAGCGATAGCTGAATATACGAGCCGCAATAAAAGCATGATGGAGTCAATGTATGCATTTTCGGACGATTGTAGGTTAGGTTATATTCATTTTAAGCATACATTGACATAGGAACTGCTGGGGATTGTATACATTTACTAAATTAACGCTTTTACCGTTACATATACATCACTTGAAATCGCTGTCGTATTTATGTCATAGTAATTTAGGCAGTTAGAACAACAACGGACTAACCTACATTAAAAAAAATTTCCTACTGTACATCGATGGCTTACAATTAGTGCACACATATTGTATGTCCACTTTTAGCGTTTTTGAGAAAAACAGGGTCAAACATTCAATGGTACTTTATAATTACATAAATACTTTTTGCATTATTGTAATATAGGTATCACTGAAAGTATGTAATTAGTAGTATAAGTTAGAATCTGCAAAATTATAATAATAACTCGACAATAATGCTTGGAAGTTGGACATGCTATTGTAACCAAGTACAGAGCAGGACATACTATACTGAATGATATTATATAAAAATGAATAAAAGGAATAATACTGGAAATAATCTCACTTCAATATTATATTTATTTTTAAAGTAACAGGAATAAAAAAGTAATTCGCGGTAGATATAGGAAGACTTTAAAATTTTTTTATTTATTGTCACATTTTTCCAAAACTATTTTCATCCTCTGGCATGGACACACAACATGTGTGCACTCAGCATAATAAATTCAGGGACATACAATAAACAAAAATATCATTTTTGATGAATTTATAAAAAAGATAAAAATGTAATTTTTATGCAGCATAAAGAAAGAGTCAAGCACTATTTCTTGCATATAAAAACTCAAATTTCATAAAAAGTGGAAATACAATATGTGTGCACTAAGCCATCGATATGATTACTAGAGCCTATTGGAATACGTTATTGCTACTAACTCACTTTTGAAAAAAATGTGGGTTAGTCCGTTATTGCTCTCACTGCCTCAATTATATGGCAAAATACCAGAGATGAGCATTATAACCCGAGCCAATTTTTATTTGAAACGTGGGGAATTCAATTGTCGGCCATGAATAATTTTCTCGTGTTTATTCGTACTTTCTCGACTAAATATATGATTCGCAACTAAAGTACTAATAAATACGAGAAAATTATTCATGGTCGACGGATGAAAGGCTTTCGACTAAAAATATGAGAAAAAATTATTTGTTTTAAAATTTAATTATAAAAATTGTATATATTACATCCTCCTCCTCCTCTTCCTCCTCTGCCTCCTCTTCCTCCTCTCCTACCGTTTCCTCCTCTCCTACCGCTTCCTCCTCTTCCTCCACTTCCTCTTCGTCCTCTTCCTCCTCTTCCCCCTCCATATTTTAATTTTCTTAGCTCCTTTTTGAGCTCGCTGTTCTGTAATATGAAAAATAAACATAAATCTAAAAACTTTCATGAGAATGTAAGAAATGTTTGCGCGAGATCGTCTACGTATCTACATACCTGCTTTTGACATTGTAATGTCACCTCCAACCACCTGGATATTGACGGAGTCGGCTCTCTTCGCGGACTCCGTCGCGAGGACGGAGTCGGCTCTCTTCGCGGACTCCGTCGCGAGGACGGAGTCGGCTCTCTTCGCGGACTCCGTCGCGAGGACGGAGTCGGCTCTCTTCGCGGCCTCCGTCGCGAGGACGGAGTCGGCTCTCTCCGCGGCGGAGTCTGGTCACTCGTTCGACTCCGCCTTCGCGACGGAGTCATTTCTTTCTCCTCAGCCATCTTATCCTTTCCTTTATCTGACATCTAAAACAGAGTCGAAGAAACAGTGAAAAAACTATTTCTTTTACATTAGAAATGTTACATTCATATTTAATTATTTATAGTTCTAGAAATAATCCAATTTATACCGTGTTTGAACTCTTTTCAATCGAATGGATCTCGCAAGTTTATTAACAATCCATAAATTCTAAAAGTCGGAAAAGTCTTCGTCGGAAAAATTTCGAATACTATAAAAAAGCTAGGGTTTTGGAAGTTTGATGGACATTAATTTATTTATTGGTTAACTTTAGATAGATTGTGAAAAACTGACGATGTTTCTTACATTTGTTTACTAGAAAATGCAAATAAACCGGAACACAAAATCACAATATCTTTTGCAAAACAAAATTTGATTATTATTCTTGTAATTATTATCATAGCAAATTCTATTCAGTTTAATATACCCAAATTACCCATGCTAACTGTATGCGGATTTTCGTAAATGTAAAATCGTACTATCGGTCTATTTATATTTTCGTGGAAACAAGTGTAAAATACATCGTCATCTTTACATAATTTGTTTAATTTTAACTAATAAATCAGTTAATATCTGAAATATACTCGAAACCCTTGCTTCTTTTTGCGTTTTTGCTTTAAATGTTTTAAATTTTGCAAGTGTACGAAGACTTTCGTGACTGACTGTATACTGTACGTATACCGTTACATTCAATTAAATTTGATGTGGCCAATTTTATAGTGTCCGTATTTCTGAAAACTTGTCCGTAAATAAGACCAACAGGACTATATCCACATTTTTTTCAAAATTTTCAGTAACGCCGTGCTACTATGAAATTGTAGTTGTTCAGAACAATTGCAAAATCAATGGTAAAAAATTTGTCTTCTTTAACTGAAATAATTTGTATTATGTAAGAGACGCGGCATCGCCGCGTGGTGATCACCGACGGGTCCGTACGACACGGCATTGTTGGACGTGCGGCATTGCGTTTTCGTAGAAGTCGCGTGACAAAAGAACGCGGATCACGCGGTCGCGACCGAAAAGTCGAACAAACTGCGGACAAAGATGAAAACTTTATTCGACAGTTCGAATAAAAGATCCTCGAAAACAGAAATTATCTTTCGACTAAATTCACTTCGAATAAATTTATTTATCCGTGATGTTTCGAATGGAGATAAATCGTGTTATTCAAAGCTGCGAATAACGAATAAACGTAAAGTATCTTTTATTCGAGTATATCTAGATATTATTTTTGCCCATCTCTGGTCTACATGAGAATGAATACACGAATCTCTGAGCGTGAAGCTGCATATCGACATTGCGAGGCTGCCGCGCGAGGCACGCTTCGCGGAGTGGAGAGTCTGGAGACTACCTCGATCATGATCACTTTGCGAGGGAGGCGCGTGCGACAGTCTCGCGCTACCTCCAGCAGGATATTTGCGTCGCCCGAGCCATGCGATTTTTGATCATGGGGCTGCGAGGCACCTTTGAGCACGTCGAAAAATCGACTGCTGATGCCTCGTAAAATAAACATGGTCGAGGTAGTCTCCAGACTGTCCACTCCGCGAGGTGTGCCATGCGAGGCAGCCTCGCAATGGCGATACGCAGCTTGAGAAACACGCGGACACTCAAACAATCACAGTTCACACGATAGATTTTGCACAAAAAATTACAACAATACTATGACGGTAATCGGAAACTTTACCCGGAATATGTCTAAATACAGTCTTGGTTTGGAAATAAAATGTAAAAGTATGTCAGTTATTATGAAAGTGGCGTCGGTCGAAATTTAAAAAGGAAAGAAATTGAACTTTACGTTTATCATATATCACGTTGATAGAATACATAAGAAATAAGTGAAATGTAACAAACGAAAAATTTGGACGTGGCCCACTTTCAGAATAACCGGCACATATAGTGAAAAAGACAGGGATAGCAAGCGCGAAGGTACTTACGATCTTTACTGCTTGGCTACCCTCAAGGGTGGACAGGGCCCAAATTGCCTTTCTCACTCCCTCAAGATTTTGTATTTCACTCGCACCAAGGACCGAGCAGAGCGTAATCGGCCCGCGTAAAAGTTCGAATGCGCAAAGGTTTGAAAACGCGGCGCGTGCTCGCGCATACTTGCGGGTGTTCCTTCATCACCGTCAGGCAAATGGGAAAGGATAATGGTAGAACGAAATATGAATTCCTCGCTAATAAAGTCGGTGATACGTCAAAAGAGTATGCACAGGATAATCAAAAATTCTTTCCTGTGCACATTTCTGAGCACCAGACAGTATTCCCGGAAATAGATATACAATCTACGTAAATGTATCAGCATACCACCAATCCTAATGAGAAAGAGAGGAACAGGACGCGTATATCCGTCCCTTTCCCACCATTTTCTGTTTAGCCTCTCAGCATCTGTAACCAATGCACCGACAACGCTAGCTGATCAGTTTCTTGTCGTTTGCACTACGGTGAAGACGGAGAAAGCAATCGGGCTTTTATTTGATGCGCGGATATTGATATATGGAATATTCATAATTTGTGAATTGTTCCATTTCCGCGTGGTTCGTCACTGTAGTGTTGATAAGTGTGTGTGATCATTCCATTGCCATGGAATCAAAGAATGAAGCCGCAGATGCCAGAAACCAGCGCAATTCGAAGGGTGATATAAAAAGGAAGCGCCCTATGCTATCTGTAAAGCGTTTGTCCAGAAAAAATAAAAAACGTCTAGAAAGGTAAGTTACGTTTTATGGTACAGATTTGTATGAAGTCATAGTTTGAGATGTAGTAGTAGTAGTAGCACGGTATTTTATTGTATATAATATAGTATTATTCATATTCTTGAAATATGTATGTATATCAACACAGCTATCTTTCACGCTTTACGTACGCATATTCTATGCTATGCGCACCGCAACGCATGTTCATCATTATTTAATTAATTAATAATCCGATTTATATCGTGTTTGGACTCATTTTGATGTGAAAAAATGTCAACAGCACGTTCCTGCAACTTTCATGCCGATGAGACGAAATGTAGAAATTTTAAATTTCGTTATATATGTTATAGAAACTATATGCGTTTTATTAGCATAAAACTTTCAAACTATCCGCGTTTCGTTAGGTATGCTTCCTTTATAATGCAGTTGCGACTATTTCAATCGTTGTACGTAGCTTCGAATGGATGAAACATGCACTTTAAATTCTATTTATGTGACGTAGAAGATAATGTTTAAAATTAGCGACAGTCATCAATGATTTGCGATTCGATGTTCAGCATATGTAGTTACTCGTGGAATACGAAATACACAGTGCTTTTTCTTTTGTTGAATTTTGTCCGCAATATATACGTCCATGTGTATCTTCAGCAAAATTCTTTCATTGAAAAGCGCATTCTTCGAAACATTCTCCAGGCCTCACTGGAAACCTTTGGCCCACTCCGGGCAATGTTTATGACTTCTAAAGTACCCTCCACTTGTGGATACTACTACGCTGAAAGCGAATTCTATTTCGTAGCAAGATATTTTCACACAGATTTTCTCGTACACGTTACACGATGTAATATCGGTTTCGACCAAAAATGGTCGACATTATATCATATTTGCTCTCATCATAGGATCATTCCACGTGAACTCGGACACTTTTCGGAGTAACATTTCGGATTTTGGTACAACTTGGATATGTTGTAGTTTATTAACATATCTCGAAGAATTTTTGAAAATTTAAAAAATTGTGGATGTTGCAGCTCTTTGAAATGTAGTGTTTACTTTTTTCCAAAAATTGTAACTTTTGAACTAAGAAACCGATAAAAATGACCTTTGGGTGCTTACACTGGAGATATAAGAGTACCTAATAAAAATTATTAGGAAGGTCACCTTCGATTCACGGAAAATATCGCGAACACCAAAAGATGATAGACCGTATTATGTTGTGTATAAAAAACAGAAGAAAATTTTCCTTCTTCAGTTTTTTACAAATACTTATCATATTATAGAACACTGTATAAGAATAGCAGATATAGCCGCTTGGCCGCTGCGAGTATCGCACGGCTCAGTCAGTCGAGCCGGTGCGATTTGACGCAGCATTACATTCAATTAATTTTCATTTGGCCAATTTTTAAATGCCCACGTTTTTTAAAACATGTCCGTAAAGAGGACAAACAGGGCTATATCCTCCTATTTTTTCAAATTTTTAAAAGGGTGCCTTCAATTGTAAAACTGCATTTGTTTACAAGAATTGCAAAATAAATGGTCACAAATTCGAAGTAAAATAATTTTTATTAGGTACTCTTATATCTCCAGTGTAAGCACCCAAAGGTCATTTTTATCAGTTTCTTAGTGCAAAAGTTACAATTTTTGGAAAAAAGTAAACACTACATTTCAAAGAGCTGCAACATCCACAATTTTTTAAATTTTCAAAAATCCTTCGAGATATGTTAATAAACTACAACATATCCAAGTTGCACCAAAATCCGAAATGTTACTCCGAAAAGTGTCCGAGTTCACGTGGAATGACTCCATAACCAGGAAAATGTTATGAATATTTGAAAGAAATGTATATGCAGAAAAAATTAAACGTAAAAAAGTTGAGCCGTTATTGCTATTGAAAGATTGTTGTGTATCTGCAGGGTTGCCAGCAACATTACGCAGGACCGTTTATTTAGCGGAGAGGAACATCTACAGGAGTGGTTGTAACGTGTGCGTGATGACGTCACTGACGCACACGTTACCACCACTCGTTTAGGTGTTCCCCCTCCGCTAAATAAGTGGTCCCGCATAACGTTGCACTGGCAACACTGTGTATCTGTGTTAGCAGCCGAGGCGCTGGCTTTATTTCTCGACTGCTACGACCTTCATTCTATCCTTCTCTTTTACGACCCATTGACAGCGACGAAGTAACCGCGAGCATCGGAGAATACCGTTCGTTGAATACCTATACCTAGAGGGACGATGAGACAGAATTTATTGAATACGTGTAACACTGTCCCCTTTTTAATGTTTTCTTACTTACAAATTACTCCAATAAGTGAAAATTGTTTAATACATTCCTGTTTAGTATCAGTCCCATCCGACATAATGGTACAAACTTTTTTTTAAAGAATGAAGTACTGGAAGCGATGTCAAGGTCCAGTTAGTTTTTGTAATAGAACAGTATATTCTTTTATTGACGTGTCACAGGATGGTATTTCGATTTCTCGCTATGTATCTATGTTGGGATTTCGTCCGGGTAATATGTAATCGGTATCCCCACCGATGTGTAGGGTTGACTTAATCTACAATAAACAAACGTAACGGTCCCGTTTCCTGGCAATATCGATCGTGAAATTTTTCATGCATTCCTGAGTACCACAAACATCTATCCGGACGTAAGAAAACTAATTATATTTGTTCTGACTCAAGCTAAAATCCAACTGACCCCAAGGGCCGTACAGGCAAAAATTTTGCCCATCTGTGCTACAGGCAGGCAGCCCTTGCCGAAAAATCGAAAACAATTCTTCGCGCGCCCCCATCGACTCGCCTTGTGCGAGGGTAACGAAAGTCGAGGTCAGTACCACGCTTTCGAAAAGCTATCTAAACAGACAGGGTGATGTGCTGGAAAGCGTGCTCGTGGACGAGAACCAGACGGATCTACAACATCGGCGCGGTCAAGTAGGGTTTATTTCGCGAAAGGCAAACGACACGTGTTTCTCGGACCCTTCGTTTCTTCGTTATTTTACAACGTTCCATAAAACGAAAGACCACCCTGCAGCCCCTCGTTGAATTGAGGTACAACGTTAAAAATATGACAATGATTTGGATTTCCGGTCTATCCTCTCTGCGGAGTATTGTCTGAATGCGCAAAAGGACAAAATGTTTTTTTGGCAATATTTTTATTTCTTCAGGGTATAATTTATTAGAAATATGGTCCTGTGTGTCATGTACAATGCTGTACCATTTCAATTGTATTATTACCAACTCTCTCTCTCTCTCTCTCTCTCTCTCTCTCTCTCTCTCTCTCTCTCTCTCTCTCTCTCTCCCCTCTCTCTCTCTCTCTCTCTCTCTCTCTCTACAGTATTCTAGACATTCAAGGAGGGTCATTCCACGCGAGTTTAAAAATTTTCAAGATTGTGGAAATTGACTGTTTTCAATTATAACTGTTGAACAAAGAGACAGGTAAGAATGTGCTTTTGAGTGCTTACACTGGGGAAAAGTACCCAATAAAAATGATGTCTCTTAAAAAAAAAAAAATTTTAGACCATTCCTTCTGAAATTGTTTTAAACAAATGCAATTTTATACTAGCAAGGCACTATTTAAAAATTTGAAAAAAATGAGGATACAGCCGTACTTGTGCTCTTTATGGTCACGTTTTCAGAAACGCGAACACTTTAGAATTGGTGGCATGAAAATTAATTGAATGTGACGCTGCGCCGTCCAGCACCGGCTCGACAGACTCAGCCGTGCGTGCTACAATATACAACTATCTATTTCTTTCATTCATAATCTTCGGTGGCCTTGAAAGTCATAGCACACCATATGGTTGAATTTGTCTTGACAGTTATACACTTTCATATCGGGTCATTCTTACCTTTCTCTTAGTTCAACAGTTATAATTGAATGGAAACAAAGTCAATTTCCACAATGTTGAAAATTTAAAATATGCTTTGAAATACATTTATGTATCACTAAAGACTACAACATATGCAAGTTTCACAAAAATCCCAAATGGTACTCCGAAAAATGTCCGATTTTGCGTTGAATTACCCAGGATTGAAATGCGAAAAGTATTCTTTTTCACACGCGGTCAAGTGCACGCGTGCCTCCGCACACACACAGCCGCGTATCGCAGCACAGCATGTCTGCTTGTGGCTGCCTCCGCTTGCGAGTAGCAGAGACGGTTGTGCAGATGTGTGCGTGTGAAAAGAAAACGGGCCAAAAGTGCATGTCCTTCGGTTTGCGTAGCGAGGGGATCACGTTGTCTAAGAAGAACATTTGTATCACGTCCTTCTTCGTATCGCGAAGATAAATTAGAATGATATTCACAGTAATGCAATAACAATATTTTCATGAACATAGCATCGTAACATTTGTGATGTTTCTCTAATGATAAATGACACCAAACACGGTATAATTTGAATAACACATATTTAGTGGTAATATGTTTCGGCCGCAGAGAAGTATAGCGAATGAAAAAGTTGAAGACAATCGGCAGTCCTTTTTTCCACTCGCTCTCTTCTCCTACGTTCGAGGCTTTTATCGACAAACTTCTAAAAATATAGGAACCACAGTAACATCTCGATTAGGGTTTAAAATCATGACTATGTATGATTGGTGTTAATTTATATCACCCTTAGTTGGAGTGTTCCCTCTTGGAACCAGTGAAGCGTGTAATATGGCTCGGGGGCCGATCGTATAACCCGATCCGAAATTGAAAATCGGTGAGAGACAACACCGATACAAACGAGGTTCACAATTAAAAGTATTTTATTTTTGGCTCTCTTTATAAATTGTTTACCAACATATTTGTGAGGACTTTCTGATTAAAATGACACCAAACACGATATGGTTTGGATAATTATATAAATATAAACGATTCGTATTCACGATAAGTAAAAGTTGTCCGATTTATGTTGTATTTGGTATCATTTTAATTAGGAGATTGTAACAAACATGTTGGTAGAAGTTTCATGAAAATGAAACCAAAAATACAAATTTTAAATTTTGATTGCGTTAGTATTGTCTCACACGTACAGGGGTATCGTTCCGAGGCTTTCGCTTACATCGAGATTTTACTGTATATCTTCTTTTACTATGCTTGATTTTCTTTTCTGCTGTATGTTTTTCTTATTTCTATATATGTGCCACGTGTCACTGATTATTGACTCTTTACGTGCAGGCAACGATTGAAGAACACAGCGTGCCTCACTGTAATTCAGGATACCGTGGCGGAAGCAGGTATCTCATACGGAACACATCCAAGCACATCTGCTGCGGATGAAAATTTTGAAGATTCTCCAATTATCGAAGGAATTGTAGAAGAAGTACATTTCGATACGGACGCAGAAGATATTATTGAAGAAATAAATTTCAATGCGGACGAAGAGGAAATTGTAGAAGATGTGCATTTCGAGTCGAACGAAGAAAGAATTGTGCAAGAAATAGATTTCGACAGAGACAGCGATGAGATACAATCCGTAAGAGACATCAACGACGAAACGACTCAAGATGTTGGAAGCGATGCTGATTACTGGGTGGTAGAAAATACAGAACCAGAACAGCCGGAAAATCCAATTTCAGAAGGAGTAGACTTCGTTGATTTTCCGTATGTTTTCGAACAAATACAAAATCTTGGAAAACATTCCACTATTGGCTGTGGCATCGAACATTTTGAAATAATTAGATGTCAACGGAATGGACTAGAAAATGTGTATTATGTAGAGTGCAAAATGTGCAAATACACAGAGCACATATCCTGTCTTCGGAAGAGTGATGCCACTATGGATATCAACCGCGCCGCTGTTTCCGCAACAATGATGACGGGCGGCGGATATAATCAACTGGAGGACATACTGACTGCCGTGAACGTATCCTGTATGACGAAAAGGATCTACGAGAAATGTCAGAATGACCTAATCGATGCCCTCGAAGTGGCCGCACAACGCGAAATGGAAGATGCAGGAAAAGAGGAGAAAGAATTAGCTATATCAAGAGGCGACGTACATGCAGAATCCAATCTACCGTTTATTCCAGTTGTCGCGGATGGCAGCTGGATGAAAAGGTCCTACCGCGGAGGAGATTACAATTCTCTCTCTGGCGTAGGAGCCATCGTGGGATACTACACGAAGAAAGTGCTGTACATCAGCGTGAAGAATAAATTCTGCATGACTTGCCAAATAGCAGGTACGAAGAAGGAAGAACCGCGCGAGCATCGTTGCTTCAAGAACTGGGGCCGTAATCAGAGTTCAACTGGCATGGAGAGTGTTGCTATTGTCGAAGGCTTCAATTGCAGCATAGATATGCACGGCCTAATATACACTATATTAGTTGCCGATGGCGATAGCAGTGTGTACAAAAAGATATTGGACAGTGATCCATATAAAAACTACCTGGTGCAGGTACGAAAAATAGAATGCACCAATCACCTGCTACGCAATTTCAGTAAAAAAATAAACGAAATCGCAACAAAAGGCCGCGATAAAGACCTAAGAGCTGTCGTAAAGAATAATGCTCTCCGCTTGCGTACTGGTATAAAGAAAGCTGCAGAATACCGGTTGCAAGAAGAAATAACACTCGAGGAACGAGTAAGAAATTTGAAGGAAGACTTGAGGAATGTACCGAGTCACGTTTTCGGTGAACACAAGGAGTGTCAGAAGTTAGCATACTTCTGTAAGAAATACTCTGATCCAAACAGAGAGGACTACGTACCAAGGTTGAGAGAAGCTGGTATTTATCAGAGTATCGAAGAAGCGATGCAGCCACTTTTCCCTAAAGCTGACAGTTTGCTGCACGGTTTAAATAACAATGCTGTTGAAAGTTTTAATAATATCATTGCCAAATTCATCGGAGGCAAAAGGATAAACTTTGGACGAGGGGGCTCGTATCAGGGCAGAGTCTCCGCTGCAGTCGTCCAATATAATACAAAAGAGGCGTTTAGCAGATTGAGTACGGCAATGGATAAAGAGCCGTCAACTATGGTAAGAAAGCTGGAAGGACGTCGGAAGCGTGCAGCAGAAAAAGCAAGGGAATATAAAAAAGAAGCGAAAGCATCCTCCTTCCGAAATAAAAAACAATCGTGCGACCAGGATTACGGCCCTAACGCAGAAAAACCAGATATGGAAGAGACAGTATACTCTTCCGAATGTAAAAGGCACGCGGCAGTACTCCATGACTGGCAAAGAATGCGATGCGAGATCGAAGAGGAAACTCGCAATCAGGCGAATAGTGAAAAGTGGATTAGTTATAGAAAAAAAATACTAACTGCATCCAATTTCGGCAAGGTATGCCGATTACGAAACACTACACCACGGGCAAATACTGTGAAGAGTATAATGTACCCGCAACTTCCAAATTTGTCTGCTCTCCAATACGGAAGGGAAAACGAGGCAAACGCCTTGAGACAAATGGAAGAAGAATTAGGAATCCATATTCTACCATGTGGCCTCTTCATCGATGACACTGTGCCTCACTTAGGTGCAACTCCTGACGGCCTCGTGGACCATGATAAAATCGTGGAAGTAAAGTGTCCTGAATCGGCCAAGGATTTAACACCTGCTGAAGCAATAAAGCAACTTGGTAATATACGGCGTATTTTCAAGGGTAATGACATGAATCAAAATCATCATTACTATTATCAAGTGCAAGGACAATTGCACATAACGAAAAGGCAACGGGCCTATTTTTGTTTATGGACGCCGAAAGGAATGAAGGTTACAACAGTAACGAGAGATGATCGATTCTGGGCAACAGAAATGGAAGACAAACTGAGCAAGTTCTATGAGGACTGCATGTTGCCAGAAATTATAGATAGCAGATACAATCGACAACAGCCGATTAGAGAACCTCCGTACACACAAAAAGGAGGAACAGCTACGTGTACACAAGAAAGTACATAAAACGATGGATGAAAACATCGCGATAGCACCGGCGAGTGCATCCAGCGCAAATGAAGAGCTGTGAAATAAGCAATTGCAATCCAAAGTGACTAGTGCACCGGCGAGTGCATCCAGCGCATATGAAGAGCTGTGAAATAAGCAATTGCAATCCAAAGTGACTAGTGCACCGGCGAGTGCATCCAGCGCATATGAAGAGCTGTGAAATAAGCAATTGCAATCCAAAGTGACTAGTGCACCGGCGAGTGCATCCAGCGCATATGAAGAGCTGTGAAATAAGCAATTGCAATCCAAAGTCACTAGTGCACCGGCGAGTGCATCCAGCGCATATGAAGAGCTGTGAAATAAGCAATTGCAATCCAAAGTCACTAGTGCACCGGCGAGTGCATCCAGCGCATATGAAGAGCTGTGAAATAAGCAATTGCAATCCAAAGTCACTAGTGCACCGGCGAGTGCATCCAGCGCATATGAAGAGCTGTGAAATAAGCAATTGCAATCCAAAGTCACTAGTGCACCGGCGAGTGCATCCAGCGCATATGAAGAGCTGTGAAATAAGCAATTGCAATCCAAAGTCACTAGTGCACCGGCGAGTGCATCCAGCGCATATGAAGAGCTGTGAAATAAGCAATTGCAATCCAAAGTCACTAGTGCACCGGCGAGTGCATCCAGCGCATATGAAGAGCTGTGAAATAAGCAATTGCAATCCAAAGTGACTAGTGCACCGGCGAGTGCATCCAGCGCATATGAAGAGCTGTGAAATAAGCAATTGCAATCCAAAGTCACTAGTGCACCGGCGAGTGCATCCAGCGCATATGAAGAGCTGTGAAATAAGCAATTGCAATCCAAAGTCACTAGTGCACCGGCGAGTGCATCCAGCGCATATGAAGAGCTGTGAAATAAGCAATTGCAATCCAAAGTCACTAGTGCACCGGCGAGTGCATCCAGCGCATATGAAGAGCTGTGAAATAAGCAATTGCAATCCAAAGTCACTAATTCCCCATGAGAGAGAGCCCCGAAGAGTGTAGTTATTTAGACAGGATGGGTCGTTCGCCGACCAAAGATCCAGGAAGTCTCTCGCTCGAGGAGAGAGTTTGAAGTTCTGAACGAAGAGTCTGAAGATTAGTCTAAGCTAATCTACTGGACTGGGCTGCGGAGACTACCTTCGTAGCCCAGGCCTCTGTTTCTTTAAAATGTTTCAGAGAGCACGAAACCCCACGACGAGGGACAAGGTGTCGGGGGACTGCCACCGCGGCCTGGATACGCGTTCCCGAATTCCCCGTCTGTGCTACGACAGAGTAGCAGTCCGCAGTGGAGCGCGGACATACGTGGAACCGCTTCTCTAGCCCTGTTGGCGTGGATCTTGGCTTCTCCCCGGTTTGTGTAAACCAAGAGGTCCGCCTCAACAGGGTGGACAGCAGCCGGGAAATGGCATCTCCAACCACCAGTCGGACAAGCGGTGCGACTGCTTGGATCGGCTGGAGGAGATGTCGCGGAGACGGGAGCGTTAACAGGACGCACAGGACGGTCCCCTGGGTCAGCACCAGAAGCCACGAAGAGGAAAGGGGCCATCTGAAAGCCAAGGCCTGAGAGAGGGAGAAGAGGACAAGAAGTCCAGAAGACAACGCAGACGAGCTGGAATGCTGGGCAGATTGATCGGAAAACGGTCCGATAACATGCTCATGAGCCGTGATCCCCTGTTATCGGTTCCGTATCGCCTTTCCGTCTTCCCGGTTCTTTCAGCCCCAACCGATTTTCTCAAATTAAAGTAAATGTTAATTATAAAGTAAATTAATAATAATATAATTCTCCGTCCCTTTTGCATGGAATCCGGAGCCGGGAAGAGATTGAAGTGTCAAGCTCGCACGGACACCTGAAGGACATCGAGGACGAGTCCCTGGAGGAGAGGTCGACCGCGACCAAGGATTCGACGAGGAGGAGGGAACGCCGCCGAAGCAGTGGAGACGTCGTCGGACGTCCTTCTGGAGGAGGCTGCCTGGAGGCAGCGCTGGAGTCTGCACGAAGGAGAATGCAGCGTCGGAGCGTTGGAGTCAACGTGGAACGTTCCAGAGTGGAGTTTCAGGGACGTCGCGGGACAAGTAGCTGCGGAGTTCTCGAGACGTCGTGGGACAGGAAGCTGCAGAGTTCCAGAGACATCGTGGGACCAGAAGTTGGAGCGTTTCGTCGTGGCAGATCGAGAAGTCCCGTTTTACCCACGCTTTGCTCAGGGTTTTTCCGTGGTTTTCCCCTGAGCGAGAAGGCAAATGCCGAGGCGGATGTCTGAAGAAGCCACGGGACTGCACGACCACTTCTTCAGGCAGGGGTACGAAGATTCCGAAGAGGATTCAATGCGACCGAGACGTCCGCTCATTCAGAGGGAAGAACAGTGTTGCGAGCACCGGGTTTAGGCCGGTGCATAGCCTGCTGGTGCTCGTAGCTGAATATAGAAGAAGGTCGGCCACCTTCGAGACGACGATCGGGACGACGACCAGAAGACTATCTTGTACCGAACGCCATAGTTGTAACCGATATTGCTCTATGTAACAATATAGTTCAGTCGTATGTACACCCGTGTAATCATTATTCTATCCTTTGCGTCGGGGTGGCCTGCGATGCTAACGTCCGACAGTGGGGCACGTAACATAGGATTCGCGGAAAAAAAATCATAACTTCGGTGTTTCCCAATATTTTTGATTCCTTTTTTTATATTATTTGTTAATAGCCAACGGTTATATGGACAGGAACATTAAAGGAATTGAAGCATCATAAAATAGTAATAAACTCCGTAAACATTGTGTTTCATAATTATTCCAGTTCAGAATTCGTTCATGAAATCCGCTAGTGAAAATGCGCAGGCTGGATGCGCGTGATTATTATGTGATCGGCTCCTCGAAGTGACAGAAAATATAACCTAAATATATGCTATATGACAACAAATGTTTAGCGGCTATTTCGTTCTTTTACGAAACGTTTGTGAACTTTTTAGCATCCTTTCAAAACATTATTATTACGCTCCAACAGTATCTGTAGGAAATCGGGTATAGCATATAGGTTATATTTTCTGTCACTTCGATGACAGAAAATCCGTTCGTGAAATCCGCTTCTGAAAATGCGCAAGCTGGATGCGCGTGATTATTATGTGGTCGGCTCCTCGAAGTGACAGAAAATATAACCTAAATGTATGCTATCTGACAACAAATGTTTAGTGGCTATTTCGTTCTTTTACGAAACGTTTGTGAACTTTTTATCATACTTTCAAACTATTATTATTACGTCACAACAGTATCTTTAGGAAATCGGGTATAACAATTAGGTTATATTTTCTGTCACTTCGAGGAGCCGACCACATAATAATCACGCGCATCCAGCCTGCGCATTTTCAGTAGCGGATTTCACGAACGGATTTTCTGTCATCGAAGTGACGGAAAATATAACCTATATGCTATACTCGATTTCCTAAAGATGCTGTTGTGGCGGAATAATAATGTTTTGAAAGGATGCTAAAAAGTTCACAAACGTTTCGTAAAAGAACGAAATAGCCGCTAAACATTTGTTGTCAGATAGCATACATTTAGGTTATATTTTCTGTCACTTCGAGGAGCCGACCACATAATAATCACGCGCATCCAGTCTGCGCATTTTCACTAGCCCAATTCAACATTCAATACAATTTTGTATATATAATGTTTGTTGATAACTGCTTTCTGCAGAGGACGTGTAATAAGTGTATTTCATGTTCTGTTTCGGTGCTTTGCTAATAAAAAAATGTCTAACCTAACAAATTTCATTTTCTGGGGACATTCCCTGATCTATTTTCCCTTTCCACTTAGAATTCCTTACTGCTAACGTAGAATATTGTAGCATAAGCACATTTCAAGTAATTAAAATGTACACTGAATTTTCTACGTTTACAGTACCAGCCGACTTTCCGTTTAAATTTTTATAAGTATAACGGAACAGCTGAGAATTTCTTTCCTTATTCAGAATAGAATACAGAAATAGCAAACAGCTCCCTCTCGCGTTCACCGGGTAATCGTCGATCTATCGGTATTACCATTTCTGTGCAGAAAAAAATGCTGTAATACCGACCTGCCGAATCGGCCAGGTCACGTGACGTGTCTACCCCCTTAAACATCCCGACAATTTATCATTGGCCGCGACGATTGGAAGCGAACAAAAACATTATGTACGATCCTCTCACGAACCCTTCTAACACGCCAGAGGACTTTAAATATTCTATTAGATTATCTCCAATTGACTATTTCAACCCTGCAAGACTTAGCAACAAATATTGGAGGCTAAACACAAACTGTACTTATATAATGGAGTTAAAAAATAGAATCCTCAGTCAGGTGCATAGACAGGATGTTAACAGATAACTACGGCGTACTTAAAAAGAGATAGGCCTAAGACCTTTGTAAATAGTCATGTAAATATATTTAGTTTAAATTAGCGTAGGTTAGATTTAAGTAGATCCAAATTTAGATTTAAGACCCCACCAAAGTGACCTGCTAGGTTTAGAGCCGATTTTTCCTAGGATACCAAAGTGATTAAAAGCAAAATAATAAATAAGCGACTCACTGCGCATTCGCCAGCTATCAAATTTCGGGTACAAAAGGAGGCGCACGATGCGCAGCGCGAGCATTCCAGGGCATTTAAGGTTACGATTCGAATACGCTCTCTCAACTGACGAATACTTAAACCTAGAGGCAGCTTAAGTTTCAACCAGTGGCGGATCTCCAGTGTATAAAAGTTACTGGTGCTCCTTTTTGGTCTTTGTATTTTGAAGTTATAGAACCTCGCTTTAGCGGCCGATGTTCTTGGTAAAAGCAAGGCCTCGAAGAGCATAAAATAAAAACTCTGTCAAAAGAAACGAGCTCGCTCCGAAGACGGTAGCGGCCGTTCTTACTACAGACATTGCCAAGAGTCATCGAGCTCGCTCCGGAAACGGTAGCGGCCGAATATTTAATAAATATTCACGTAACATTAATTAGCATAAATATAAAAAACTATAGAAAACCCAAAAAACAGAATATATAATCGTAGACTGTAAGCAATATTAGAATAAGTATTGTCAAATAAAGTCATTGTTAAGTTTTTAAGTCGTGGATTTTAATCCTTAGTTGTAATAACGAACTCCCACCTATCCTATACTCGAGGGGACGCCGCTCTCCTCTCGAGGACCTACTAGCTTCAGTTGTTTTCGGACAGCCGAACGTTACAGGTCGGATATTTTTTGGTGACAGCGGTGGGATAATTTCGTTTAGTAGGATAATTTCGATTAAAGGGGATATTTCTCTTAAAGTGAAACCACTCCAGAAGTGAGCATTTTCCAGAAATTTTTTCTTCTCTAAATTCTACAGAGGCTTAAAAAAAAAAAAAAAAACTTCACAACATGAACCTGACACACTGGGAGAAGCAATGGCTAACCTAGCAATCAATACAGAAACACAGGGGACTACAGAAACTCCAGAAATTATTTCAGGAGATACAAACACTCCAGGAACTTCAAATCCACAAGTTAATATGAATACAGCTACGAATGTATATCCTCACTTACCACACATTAGTCCCCTCTTTCGATGGTAGAAATATACCAATACATCAATTTATTAAAAGTTGTCGACACGCACGACGCATGGTTAATCCGAATGCAGAGTATGGATTAGTTCAACTCATTAAAAATAAGCTTTTCGGACAAGCTTCTAGAGTAGTTTTGAACGGGGATTATAATTCAATCGATGACCTCATTTCAGTACTAGAATCACGATTTGCACCATTACATACTTCCATACAATTATATGGGGAATTATCAAAAATTGCACAATTACCTAACGAAACAACGGTAGATTATAGCAGTCGTGTATCCAATCTCCTTCTTCAGATTAAACATTGCAATGCGATAGAAGTACCTACACACGTAGTGCAATTTAATATAACCGCGGAACAAAACGCCATTAAAGCCTTTCTAACAACACGCCTTCAGCAGCCTTGATCGCGCTATCAATATCGCCATTAAAGCAGAAGCAGAATGTAATGAAAATCAGATACGAGCAAGGGAAGCAGCAGGAATAACACAAACTAATCGATGTACAAACTGCCTTGGATACGGCCATATTGCCACCGCCTGCAGCAGTCAAATTTCACGAACCAGTTGGTACCAACAAACAACACATTCTGTGATTTTTGCCGAAGATCAGGTCACATGACGCAAGATTGTACAAGCCGGAGTTACACGAGCAGAGCCCCTCAATCTAACGTATACTGTAAGGTAACGTAACGTCGAAGAACAGGTCACATGACACAAGATTGCAGAAGCCAAAATTACACGACCAAAGCTCCTCAATCCAACTCATATTGTGATCATTGTCGACGACCAGGTCACACAATACAGGAATGTAGAAGTAAAAATTATGCAAATCGGATGCAGAAACCAGAAATATTCTGCGAATATTGCAAATTCAGAGGCCATACAGTAGAGCAATGTAGAAAGAAGATGTACTTCGACAGGAAAGAAAGAGAAGAACAACCTCGTATGGTACGTAGGCAGGCTATACTCGGATTAAAAACAGAGCAAATTAGGAAACCCCCTAGCATCCTTCTCTCTGATCTAGGATTCAATGGAGAAGAAGCAACGTTAATGATTGATACCGGATCCGATTTGAATGTAATTAAAAGGAGTGCTGTTTCACCCAATATACCAATCTTCACGGACACCTTGTTCGACCTTAATGGTATTACGGACGGCCTACTCAGCACCATAGGATACATCAAGATCAGAACATTAAATACAGAAATCATCATCCATGTTGTAGAAGACCTCCCTATCAAACAGGATGGAATATTGGGAACAGAATTCTTTCAAACTAACGGCGCAACCATCGACTACATGAAATCAGCGATAACTATTGGAATGGAAACTATTCCATTCATTGATCCAGAAATGGTCACAATACCAGCCAGAACAAGAAGTCAAATATATGTACGGGTCCTTAACACACGATCTACCACAGGATATATTCCAAGAATTAAAATTCACCCAAATATACATATGGGAAATGCAGTAGTTTCAAATAATAACGGCATAGCATATCTCTTCGCAATAAACACATCTTCAAAAGACATTAAAATCCCCGTACCATCAGTCGAATTAGAACCTTTCGACGAAGTACCTATAAAAGATGAAACGTCAGACAAATACAGAAAAACTAACAGAATACACCAACTACTACAACAATTACGATTAGAACATTTAAATTCAGAAGAACGAGCCAGTGTTGAAGAATTAATTAAAGAACACGCGGATAGATTCTACCTTCCAGGAGAAAAACTAGAAGCAACAAATAAAGCCTATCATAAAATAATAACGGAAAACGACGTTCCTGTTTTCACAAAACAATATAGATACCCTCAAGCATATAAAGAAGAAGTAAAAAGACAAACTAAAGAATTACTTGAAAAAGGAATCATACAGCCCTCATCATCGCCATACAATTCACCCATATGGATTGTACCTAAAAAGGAAGAGCCAGGATTGTAATAGACTTCAGGAAATTAAATGAGAAAATAATTGGAGACGCCTACCCCCTACCAAATATAACTGACATACTAGATCAGTTAGGAAGTGCGAAATATTTCTCTGTCTTTGATCTTGCATCTGGCTTTCACCAAATTCCTATGCATCCAGATCATCGACACAAGACAGCTTTCTCTACAACATACGGACACTATGAATTTAATAGAATGCCATTTGGACTTAAGAATGCACCAGCTACGTTCCAGAGACTCATGGATCAAGTCTTGACAGGACTTCAGGGGATAGAACTTTTTGTATATTTAGATGACATCGTGATATATGCCAGCTCAATGAAAGAACATGCAACAAAATTTAAAAGACTAATGAATAGATTAAGAGACGCAAATCTCTACCTTCAACCGGATAAATGTGAATTTTTAAAGAAAGAAGTATCGTACCTAGGACATATAATAGGAGAAGAAGGAGTTAAGCCAGACCCAAAGAAAATAATAGCTGTAAAAGAATTCCCAACTCCTACAACAGTCAAGAATGTAAAACAGTTCTTAGGACTGAGTGGATATTATAGAAGATTTATAAAGGATTTTTCAAGAATTGCAAGACCACTATCAAATCTCACTAAAAAGGATTATCAATTCGAATGGACGTATAAACAACAAAAAGCATTCGAAACTCTACGAGAAGCACTCTGCAAAGAACCTATTCTGCAATTTCCAGATTTCGAAAAAACATTTAACATTACGACAGACGCTTCAGGCATTGCTGTTGGCGCAGTTCTTAGTCAAGGGGAAATAGGGAAAGATTTACCAGTAGCTTACGCATCCCGTGTTTTAAACGATGCAGAGACGCGATATTCACCTACGGAAAGAGAATTACTAGCAATAATATACGCGGTATTCCATTTTCGACCTTATATTTATGGCAGAAAATTTTATCTCATAACAGATCATAAACCTTTAGAATGGCATCAAAATCTATCTAATCCGACCTCACGTTTAGTACGATGGAAAATTAAACTCGCAGAGTACGATTATAAAATACTATATAAACCAGGAAACTACAATACGAACGCGGATGTCTTATCTGGAAATCCAATTTCATTACCGTTAAACGCGAAACGAGCACATTCGGAAACAAGTTCTCATGAAAATAAAAAACACAAACAATTTCATCAATTCAAAACGCGGCAACGGGAGACTACTGCCTCAACGTCAGAAAACCCAGCTCCATACAAACAACCCAGAATTAGCTCTTCGGATTCTGATTCTTCATCGTACGACGAAAGCGACTCGATAAATATAAAGCGAAAAAAAAACAAAAATCGAACACCTCCTCCTCTCATCCGGAAGCTAAAAAACCAAATATTGAACCATCGGAAACACATACACCACCTCGCCGTGCGGAAATATTCATACCCTCCCAAAAAACGGAAATATATACACGCCCCCAAATCTCGGTACCCGTTGAAGTACATGCGCCCCCTCAAGTCACAGAACCCCTAACAATACATACACCCGCTCAAGACATAATACAAGACACCACAAGGAAAGCACCTCACATCAAGAAACCTCAAGAAGACCTAATAGAAGAAATAGACGAAGCAACCATAGTACCAAAACACAATTATAAAGATCCTCCCAAAATTAGTGCAGAAACAAGTTCAGACAAAAGCACTCACCATACACCTAAAAAGAAAAAGCAAAAATTAAAATCCATATAACTCCTATAACTCCTATAACTCCTATAAAAATAAGGAAGAAGAAAATACTTACTCCTCCTCCATCATCTTCTCTCTCTCTCCACGGCATAAACAAACATCAACCAAGCCAAGAATAGTTTCAAATATTCCAATCAGACAACAACACACAGAGGTAAAAGATCACCTATGGATGGGAAAAGGATATGTAGCAACATTCATAAACACACAAGGCAGTCCAATAGGACCAGCAGGAGAAAAATTATATAAAGAAAAAAATATAAAACCTCACAAACTTTACCAGCCATTAGAAGTTGGGGAGTTCGTAAAGCTCAAAGAAGGAAAACATACAATAATTGGACTCATCACAACGAACCATCCATCAGAAGAAGACTTATATAAAGCACTTAAAACACTCCACGCACAAATACCTAAAAATACAACAAAAATATACATATCAGCAGAAAGAAATAAAATCTCATTATATAAATTACAAGAATTAATAAATATAATATTCCTACAAGAAGACATCCAATTTGTATTCTGCAAGGGCACTCTTCTAACTCCTCCTGTACAAGATAGACAGCAGATCATCCAGGAGAATCACCAATCACCTATAGGCGGACACAAAGGAATTACAAAGACATACCATCGCATAAGAAGCAAATATTATTGGAAGAATATGAAATATGAAATAACACAATTTATTAAAACTTGCTTAGATTGTCAAAAAACTAAATTAGTACGAGTAAAAAATAAGGAACCCATGATACTGACAGATACACCTGTTGACGCTTTTGATAAGATTTCTATGGATATAGTAGGACCACTACCCTTCACAAATACTGGGAATAGTTATATACTCACTATTCAGGACAATTTAACAAAATATTCTCTCGCTATACCATTGGCAAACATTACTTCAGAGGACATAGCCGAGGCATTCACAGAACACTTCATCTGTAAATTTGCTGCAAGTCCTAAAGCAATCCTCACTGATCAGGGACCAAACTTCATTAGTTCCCTTATGAAAAAATTCGCAAGAGCGTTTCACATTAAACAATACCGAACCTCTGCATTTCATCCTCAATCCAATGGATCCTTAGAGAGAAGCCACCACGTCCTTGTTGAGTACCTACGACATTACGTATCAAAAGAAAAACAATGGGATCAATGGTTACCTCAAGCAATGTTTTCATTGTATTAACAAGTACTCACGAAGGCACGAAATTTACGCCTCACGAACTTGTTTTTGGTAGAAAAGCACGTCTTCCGTCAAGCATTCCTCCAACTGACCATATTAAAACATATCCGGACTACGTCGATAAATTAATGGACAAACTATACCACATTCGACAAATGGCGCGAAAAAATCTAGAAGAATAAAAAATTCGACAGAAACATTATTACGACCGGAAGATTCAATCTCAAACGTATAAAATAGGAGATTGGGTATGGTTACTAAATCCACGAAGAGAAAAATTAGGACCGGAATATAGCGGACCCTACCGGATTACCGAAGTCATGGAGAACAGCAACCTGAAAATAGCAATAAACCCTAAACAAATGCGAAACGTTCATATGAACAGAATAAAAAAAGCTTATTTACCTTAAAAAAAAAAAATAATAATAAATAAAAAAAAAAGTGGCAACCCTGCGTGGGAGTCAATATAAAAGAGGAGCAGACGCAAGATTCCTTCACTCTAGCACACGCATCCATACGTGCAACAACGTATTCAAACGAATAAGCAAGCGCAACAAAATGGACAAATTTATATGTCTGAAAAAAATTAAAAAAAAATATATATATTATTATGAAGAAAACCACATTCTTTGCGAATACTGTGCGCAAAGAATAGGGAGAGACTACGGACACCCAGCATCCGAGCATCTTCTTACATTAGCCACAACACGAAAAGATAGACAATGTTTTATTTGTCGACGAATTCTATATATAAAAAAGCAAGCAACTACTTGTGCTTTATGCACTTTACTATCATATCAAATAACACCAATATCCATAAATAATATGGAATTAGGATACGTTTATCCCGGTATTCGGGAACGAATTTTAAAAAATCTCTAAAACTATTAAAAAAAAGCAATCCTGCAACAAGTCAAAGCGCATACATATGTTAACGAGGAACGATATCCTAAGAAACAATAATCTTTCATGTACATATTGATGCAGTTTTTTTTCTCTTTTACACACTACAGTTACACACACACACACACACACACACACACAC
This sequence comes from Andrena cerasifolii, assembly GCF_050908995.1. Taxonomy (NCBI): domain Eukaryota; kingdom Metazoa; phylum Arthropoda; class Insecta; order Hymenoptera; family Andrenidae; genus Andrena; species Andrena cerasifolii. The sequence goes on along the minus strand of NC_135133.1, from coordinate 491,562 downwards.
ACACACACACGCACGCACGCACGCACGCACACACGACCCTGATAACCAGATCAGGCAGCAGGATCTGCCGGCAGCTGCGATGCAGCCTACGTCCGCATTCAGCTACGGTTCTGCCGGCAGGGTCTGCCGGCAGATCGACGGCAGATCGACGGCAGATCGACGGCAGGTCCTGCTGCTCGCCTGATGTTGGCTTGGCCAAATCTCCTAGGGCTAACTGCCCCACTTATCAAACGGAGAGAAGGACGTGTTCAGGATCGGATAGTGAATAGCCAACTTATTAAACTCGATATGAAATGTATATAATTGTACTCTGCGAGAGAGCTGGAACTCCAGCCCTACTCTGGTGGATCCTTACAGACAATGGCGCCATGACACCATGGCGCCGAAACCACCGTTCTCTTCCACTCCCCACTCCACATCCCGAGGTGGGGGAACCGACTAGAGGGAGCCGCACGACGCGTTCCCCACAGCACTCCCCTCCAAGAATATTAGATAGAAAATATAAAACTTCGCGCGACGGAGATATTGTATCACAAGAAGAGAAGAAGGAAAACAAAAAATAATGCAGTAAAGCTAATGGTGCGACAAAACATTATCACTTACGCAACGCATCCATTGCAAACGCAGGTTACAAAATAATTCGCGCGCTAACATTAATCAGTCTTAAAATTACTAGTTTGGTTTGTCTTTGGCATCGGTGCAAATGTTATTCTCTTGCGCTCATACGTTCTCAGAACGGTAGGGGCACGCGAGGCAACGGACGGGCCATCGACGTTCCCGCCGTCGGGTAACCCGACATCGACAAGGTCATCGGCTATTAGATGCGCTGGTTTAAGTAACTCGACCGATACGCACTTCGCCTCACCCTTCACCTCGATTCTGAAAACCCGCTCAGAAACGCGTTGGAGAACCTTATGCGGACCGGTATACGGTCGTTCGAGGGACCTCTTCACCATATTCCGCAAAAATACGTGGGAACACGAGTGCAACTCCTTAAATACAAAGGCGCGCTTTTTGTACTTGTGCGCGACTGGTACCGGTCGTACCAGACGCATATACTCCCGAAACTCGTTAACAAATATATTAGGATCCGGAACGAAATCATCCGGCAGGAAGAATTCCCCAGGCAGTCGCAACGTCGTCCCAAACAGGAACTCGGCAGGGGACGCACCAACGTCGGATCGCACGTGAGATCGCAGTCCCAGCAGGACAGTCGGCAGCGAGCGAGGCCAGTTTGCGTCAGCATGGCACATGATTGCGGCCTTGAACACACGATGCCAGCGCTCGATCATCCCGTTAGACGCGGGGTGATAAGCTGTGGTGCGAATGCGCTCGCAACCAATCAACGACAGCAGAGCTGTAAACAGTCTCGACTCGAATTGAGCACCCTGATCCGTTGTCAGTATCTTCGGAGCACCGTATCGCGAGACCCACGAATCGAAAAATGCCTCGGCAACGGCCTGAGCAGAAATCTCTCGCAGGGGTACGCGCTTCAACCCATCGCGAGAATCTGTCTATCATCGTGAGACAGTGGCTAAGCCCGTTCTGCGCCGGCAGCGGACCGACAATGTCAATGTGAACGTGGTCAAACCTACCGTCGGGTGCCACAAATCGCCCCGGAACCTGGCTCACGTGACGCGATACTTTGGATTGCTGACAGTCCGTGCAAGTCTTGCACCATTTCGCGATATCGCGATGCATCTCCGGCCAGACATAGCGCTGGCGGATCAAACGATCGGTGATCCTCGCACTCGGATGCGCCGGGCGATGAAACAATCCGAAAACCAACTCCCGCAAGCTTGCTGGAATGTAGGGACGGATTGCCTCGCCCGTGATATCGCAAAAAACCGTTGTATGGGTAGGACCCCATTGAATCGCTTTCATTTTCAACGGATAATCCTTCGCCTCACGAATCAGCTTTAGCTGCTCATCGCGCTCTTGCTGCTCTGCAAGCTGAACCAGCTCGACCTCGACCGGTAAACGCAACGCATCGACGCGTGAAAGCGCGTCCGCCACCACATTGTCGGTTCCGGCAATGTGCTCAATCCGAGTGGAGAACTGGGCAATGAAGGACAATTGACGCACCTGCCTCGGAGACGCTCTATCGGACTTCTGAAGAAACGCATAAATGAGGGGCTTGTGATCCGAGACTATACCGAAATCCCGACCCTCCACGAGAGGGCGAAAATACTTCACAGCCTCGTAAATTGCCGTAAGCTCCCTGTCATAGGTGCTATAATTCACCTGCGCGGACGAAAACTTCCTCGAAAAGAACGACAACGGCTCCCACACCGACGAAGGGGACCGCTGCTCAAGAACCGCGCCGATAGCCGAATCCGACGCGTCGGTCACCAAACGAATGTCCGCGCCGTAACGCGGATGAACAAGGAGGGCGGCGTTGGCGAGGTCAGCCTTGACCTGGTCAAACGCTTTCTCCGCCTCAGCAGTCCAAACGATCTCCCGCTTGTCATTTTTGCGCGAATCGCGAAGGTACGCGTTCAAAGGCGCCTGAGTGGACGCGCAGTGGGCCAAATTCCTACGATAAAAATTCGCCATACCAAGAAATCGGCGAAGTTGCACAATATTAGTGGGCCTAGGGAACTGCATAATCGCGGCGACCTTATCAGCAGTGGGACTAATTCCCCTGCCATCGACCGTGTGGCCCAGAAATTCTAACTCGGGGACACCGAAGACACATTTGTCCACATTCAGACGAAGGTGGAACTTCCTCAGTCTAGAAAATACTTCCCGAAGATGGGCAGCATGCTCCTCAGGAGAGGATGACGCTATTAAAATATCGTCGATATAAACGAACGCGAAGTCCAGATCGCCCAGCGCGCGGTTGATGTAGCGCTGGAATGACTGGGCAGCATTACGAAGACCGTACGTCATGACGCAAAATTCAAATAATCCGAAGGGTGTGCATACCGCGGTCTTCTGTATGTCCTCGGGCGCCATCGGTATTTGATTGTACGCCCGATGGAGGTCGAGGGAAGTGAAAATGCTTTTGCCCTGCAAATTGACGGTGCAGTCGTAGAGGTGAGGAGTCGGATAACGGTCGGGCGTGGTGACCGCGTTCAATTGGCGGTAATCGCCGCAGACTCTCCACGTCCCGTCTTTTTTTAAGACCAAATGAATGGGACTGGCCCATGGACTGCTGGATGGGCGGCAAATGCCAGCCGCGACCAAGGCTCTGAACTCGGCCTTCGCCGCTTTGAGCTTCTCGAGCGACAAGCGCCGCGGACGCTGAGCGACCGGCGGACCCGTCGTCATGATATAATGCAAAACGCCCTCATCCCCCGGGGACGCGACCCGAGAAGATCCCGTGATCTCCGGAAATTCCGCGAGCAACCCGGCGAAATCCGAGCCAGGAACGACTGAACTGACCGCCTGGAAGGGAACGACCCTAGCGACTGCCAGAGTATACAACTTTGTCTCGGAGTCAATGAGCCTACGTCTCCCCAAATCAACGAGCAGACCGTAATGCTTTAATAAGTCGGCCCCGAATATCGCGTGCGGCACTGCCGCGATACAAAAATTCCAGCGGAACGGACGTCTCAGACCCAAATTCAACTCGCGGAGGGACTCGCCGAACGTATCTATCCGCGTCTCGTTCGCAGCGAAGAGCTTACGACCCGAAGGCTTAACGTCAATCCTTGGATTCGCCGGAAGCAAGGAGATGTCGGCGCCAGTGTCAATTAAAAAAAACTGGCCTGTTACGCGGTCGCGCACATGGAGACGGTTCTGTAAATCGATTCCTTCACTGGACGCCTCCGAGCAGGAAGGAACGTCTAGTTTTTTTCCTTCCAACTCGAGAAATGCGTGCACCATTCGCGACATGATGTCGGGTTGTTCGGAAACTTCCGATGCGCGTAACAAATCCCGGACTTGTGCCGAGACTGGGAGCGCTGTCGACCTGCACCGCCTGCGCGCGACTTGGAACGAGACTGTTGATGCGACCTACTCGAGTTCGACGACTTCGACAACTGTTCCACTTTTTTTGATAATTCTGCTATACAAGATGCCAATCGCACCACCTCGTCCTCCAATGATGGGTGAGACGAAGCCTTAGAGGTAGACGCAATTTGCACGTCACCGGTGCCCGCATTATCAGCGATTTTATCTGCGATTGCAGCTAGTCTGTCCAGGTCTTCCGTGCCTGTTGCCGCGAGTATTGCCCGGTGGTTCGCAGGTAATTGTTCTATGAATATTGATTTAATCACTGCGTCGTCACACTGACCACCGTTAAGGTTTCGGAGGCGACTCAGTACCAGCGACGGCTTGCCGTCAGTAAGTACTTGGCCTTTGAGCAATTTGCGCAGGTTGCTCTCTGCAGAAGCCGCGAACGTCCCGATAATGCGAGCCTTAACTCGTTGGTAAATGTCCGTCGGCGATGGAGACATTAAAATGATGTCTTTAACACAAGCCACAACCTCAGCATCCAACGCGGCAAGCACCACGTCCGCCATGGTGCTCTCTACGTTAATCCGCGAATTACGCAACGACGCTTCTACCTGAACGAACCACAGTGCGGGATCGGATCGGAAAAAGTTCGGAATTTTCGGTACGCGATACGCATCGATGCGGGGCACCCCGAGCGATAAGCGCTCGGCGGCACGTTCAGCCTCCATCACGGCCAAACGTTGTTGCGCTTCACGTAATTGAGCCTCAACCCCGGTTATCGAATTCGCGGTATCCCGGTCAGTCATAATGGCGGAGGCGCCCGCGAAACCGCGACAAAATTCCCAACACGAGCGGAGGAAAACGCGAATCCTCTCGAAAATCCCGTCGCACAGGGGGCGCCACACGATCAAAAATGGCGGCACTTAACGAACCACGCAGTTCGAGAGACCGGAGACACGTGCTGAATATAAAATGGCGGCACCTCAGATGAAACGCAATTTGGGGCTACGCACCACGCAAATACCTCACGGAAACGCTACCGGGAGAGCACCCAATAGAAACGGCCGCACATCACGGCGCCGGACGGCGATAGCGCTGCGTCGTAGGCGGCGACGATGTCGATGTCCTCGGCGACAGAGCTCCCAGGAAATGTGAAGGCGCCGGTGTCGATGGCTTCACGCAATTCGGCAATCGAAGACCCCTTGTAGATACGGACGGGCCCCGATGTCGGTGATTGGCTCGGTGCGCTGTGTACCACACAGCGAAAGCACGTGGTTTCTTACCAGCAACGAACTTCGTGAATTGAAGCTCGACCAGGGCGCCAGAAGGTCCGTCAGAATATCCAGCGGATGTTCTAGTAAAATTCTTGCCGCAGATCGGCACCACGTCCACGAAACTCGTGGATGTCGACAGAGATACTCTCCAGAAGGTGATGAACTTATCACCAAAGTACGTGATCACGTCGGGGTCACCAATGTTGGCTTGGCCAAATCTCCTAGGGCTAACTGCCCCACTTATCAAACGGAGAGAAGGACGTGTTCAGGATCGGATAGTGAATAGCCAACTTATTAAACTCGATATGAAATGTATATAATTGTACTCTGCGAGAGAGCTGGAACTCCAGCCCTACTCTGGTGGATCCTTACAGACAATGGCGCCATGACACCATGGCGCCGAAACCACCGTTCTCTTCCACTCCCCACTCCACATCCCGAGGTGGAGGAACCGACTAGAGGGAGCCGCACGACGCGTTCCCCACACTGACACATCCAACAGCGCCATCTGAAGGCCACAATTGCCAAAGAATTTCCTACGTGTGACGTCACATGGACTTATTTCAAAAAGTATTTATTCTTTCTTTAATAATATACAGGATCAGTGATTACAATTGTTACAAAATAATATAAGCGCATATAAATCCAAAGAGGGACTTTCAACATTTACATTTACAAATCCACGTCCCGTAACCACTGGTACCTAGTAGGGGCGATATCAGGAAATTTCATTCAGTATTTTCGACTTCTTTTTTGTGTAGAATCATCATGTTCCGCGTTGTGTTAGCGCTGAAAACAAATACAATATTAGCATAAAATTAAACGTAACGTATGAATAAACAGAATACATGCGATACTTACTTCAGCTCCATCTCCACACAGTACACAGTCTAGGCGATCATACATGCTCCTGCGAACATTAAAATTTATAAGAAAATATGTCTTAAATTATTATCTACTAAACAAGACGCTGAACATTCGCACTTCGCGCATAACCCTACTTTTCTGTCTTCTAGATAATGCGAATCTCGATGTCCGCGACGTAGATAATTAGAAATTATTCAATTCCATAATTACGTTTGCCTTCTGGATACGACGAGATGCTTTGTCTGGATGTTGATGGATGAAATTACTTGGAATATTCTTCGATTTTGCCGGCACTGACTGCCACCGCCAGTGACTGCCACCTCAGACCTCGAAAACTGGAAGTGGCACCCGTTGCCCGTTGTGCTTGAAGACGTACGCTCAAAGAATATTCTAAGTAATCTCATCCATCAATATTCAAACAAATCATCTCGGCGTATCCAGAAGGCAAACGTAATTATGGAATTGAATAATTTCTAATTATCTACGTCGCGGACATCGAGATTCGCATTATCTAGAAGACAGAAAAGTAGGGTTATGCGCGAAGTGCGAATGTTCAGAGTCTTGTTTAGTAGATAATAATTTAAGACATATTTTCTTATAAATTTTAATGTTCGCAGGAGCATGCATGATCGCCTAGACTGTGTACTGTGTGGAGATGGAGCTGAAGTAAGTATCGCATGTATTCTGTTTATTCATACGTTACGTTTAATTTTATGCTAATATTGTATTTGTTTTCAGCGCTAACACAACGCGGAACATGATGATTCTACACAAAAAAGAAGTCGAAAATACTGAATGAAATTTCCTGATATCGCCCCTACTAGGTACCAGTGGTTACGGGACGTGGATTTGTAAATGTAAATGTTGAAAGTCCCTCTTTGGATTTATATGCGCTTATATTATTTTGTAACAATTGTAATCACTGATCCTGTATATTATTAAAGAAAGAATAAATACTTTTTGAAATAAGTCCATGTGACGTCACACGTAGGAAATTCTTTGGCAATTGTGGCCTTCAGATGGCGCTGTTGGATGTGTCAGGCGAGCAGCAGGACCTGCCGTCGATCTGCCGGCAGGACCTGCCGTCGATCTGCCGTCGATCTGCCGGCAGACCCTGCCGGCAGAACCGTAGCTGAATGCGGACGTAGGCTGCATCGCAGCTGCCGGCAGATCCTGCACTCTCCTGGCAGACCCTGCTGTCAATCTGCCGGCAGACTGCAGGCAGATGGCTATCAGGGGATGTAATAAATACTTACACCTATTCTTTAAGACTTTTTTATAATAAAAACATTTATTTTTTCTTAAAAATGCGGAAAAATTGTAACTTAATAACCTACCATATAACCTAAATAGCATAAAAGTAGTATAAGGAACATTGTTGCGTAGAACGAAGTTGCAAACATAGACATTTTTATAAACACCCGTCAGAGGGCACTACTCTGTCTGCAATTTACCGATCATCGAAAATCATTTTGGATAAATGACACTAGCGCCAACTGTAACCACTCATTCAAACTCGTGCTTGCGCCTTACTTCATACACTACAAAAATGCCCAAGTGATCAGGTACGCGACACTCCAAGGAGCTGAAAATAAAAAAATAATTAAATAAGATATTTTCGGAGATGGTACCAATCCCTCCAATAACCACACCACTCCCGGGATCTCCTCGACAAATGGTAACGTACTAATAAACATTCCGTCTCCTTTTCCAAATTAACAAATCTATTAAAACCTCAAGACACCACCTCATACTCCACCGGACACGCTCCCGACAACTCCGGAGTTTCCAATGACCCCGGATTTCCAACTCCCGAGGGCTCCGGAATTCAGAATCCCAGAGGTGCCCCCACAAAAATGGCCAGCCCTGATAAAGATTAATATTCCGGATCCTGACTGGGAAACGTATAGGGCATTACCAAAAACAGACCCAAGGAAAAGAATCTGGCGTCTCTTGGGACTGTTTGGCACCGGGGCGGCACACATCCCTACAGGCCCATGAGAAAGGAAGAGAAGGAAAATAAATAAAAAAAAATGTACATATTAATAAATAACCATATATATATACGAATCTTCCATTGCGTTCCCCACCTCCATTCCAATCTCTCGAGGACGAGAGATCCCCCAGGGGGGGGGGGAGGTGTAACGTCCCACGCGGAATCCAAACCGATAATTACCGACCGCCGGTAAAGTAAACCGATCTCCATTATCGCGAAATCGTCCTACGTTACCATACAAAATTATTCTATACATGAATTATAATTAATTAATGATTCAAACGAATACTAAAGAAACAAATGTTATAGAGATGTTAGGAATAATTTAATGTAAATACTGACAAAAGCGCAAGATAAAATATAATGTATTAAGCGAGTAAAAAGCAAAATAATAAATAAGCGACTCACTGCGCATGCGCCAGCTATCAAATTTCGGGTATAAAAGGAGGCGCACGATGCGCAGCGCGAGCATTCCAGGGCATTTAAGGTTACGATTCGAATACGCTCTCTCAACTGACGAATACTTAAACCGTTGAATACTTAAACCCTTAAACATTGAATTTGTCTTGGAACGCACTATCAACACAGGTCTTCAAAAAAAAAAAAAAAATAGTTCCATTTGAAAAACCGAACTTGACCATCGTATCTTTTAAAATAGTAATCGAAAACAAAATTCGTTCGCGCTAATAAATGGGCCCCCTCGAACCATGCAATTCCCTATTTTTTTTATATTTTTATCGACAATACTTTAAGAGATATCGCGCTGTCCATTCCTTAGTGGGACACCCTGTATATGCTACCAATAGATCAGATGTATCTATCATAGATGAGTTTAATGATCTTCTAGATCGGATCAATGCGACGGACCAAAGTAACTACTTTATCATAGTGGGGGACCTGAACGCCCGCAGAAGAGAGTGGGGGGACTCAGCTTCTAATACCAGAGGAGGATACATAAAGAACTGGGAAATTTCTCATTCAATCAGATATAAATTTAAAATAATAACACCTGCAGAACCTACCTTTCCTTCAGCAAATTCATTCCTGGACATTTGCATCGCAGACATTCGACTCACCTTCAAAAATACAATGAACGATAAGTTAAAAACACATCACTACGACAGCGACCACAGAGCAATAATAGCAGAAATCTCATTAGTTAATGACTTGGAGATACCTATCAACAACACCGACCCCAAGACACATTTTGCATACAAGAAATGCAACTGGAAATAATTCAGACAGAAGATCAATAGAAGCAATCCAACCCCAATCCCGGAGGACAGAAATCTTACGAACCTCGAAATTGATGAGAATCTTACAACCCTGGAACTCAGCATCCGTTCAGCTCTAACCTTGTCCACACCAAAAGTTAAAAGAAGGGATTATACCAACATATACACCAATAACAAAATAAAGAAACTTATTAAATATATATCATATGTCGTCTCGCAAATACATAGAACATACAAACGTGGATATACAACTCAGCAAACCACCTTCCTTAAAGAGCTTTCAAAATCCATTAGAAGCTCCATAGAGGTGGAAATGAAGAGAAATATCATCAGTTACTGGGAGAACAAGGAGAAAGAAATAGATCATCAGAGAACGGACAATTTCTTTCCCAAAATTAAAGATTATTCCGCAGCAAACCTCACAATTCGATAGAAAAAAATACAACTTGATGTAGGGAAACACGGTTGGATTGCCGAACTTAACATCCCTGATGATCACATCATACATGATGGAAACTTATTCACAGTAGCAGGACCTGTAAATATAGCGAATGTCTTGGGCAAACACTACTAAGCCGTTAATACCCCCTCACCTAGTGACATCAGTAATCGGCTACATAACTTAATAGAGGCGGAGAGCACAAGGGGTAAAGATGAGCTAAATCATTTTAGAATACATCAAAAACATATCATACAATTCACTGAAGACAATAGAGCTACATTCCCAATAGGCCCTGAAGTGGACTTCAACTTATGCTGAGCCTGCGCGTATGCAGACGATCTGATTATATATGCGTGGAAGGGAAAAAGCCATCACTGATTCAAGCAGATCTCCAAACTACTGTAAACCATATAGATACTTACTACAAAACCTGGAAATTAAGAATAAACCCGTTAACATGTGAGACAATTCTGTCTAGAAAGCCGACTAGATTCTTCAGCAAATTTCAGAAAAGGGATTTAAGACTATTCAGTATTGATATCGCAGATAGCCCGTCTAATGAAAGAATAAAAATTCCGCACAAGGTATTAGTCAGATATCTAGGCATACAGATGGATAATCTGGCGAGGATGTCCAAGCATGGGGACATTCAGCTAAACAAGGCCCGCAAGGCATTTTATAGCTGTGGCAGGCTATTCTACTCCAGAAATTTGAGCGATAGGGCGAAGATAATCTGCTATATGCTTTTAATCAGACCAATTATGACATACGCAGCCCCCACTTGGTTTAATGTTAACGCAGCAACAATGGAGAAGCTTAGAAAGTTGGAACGACAAATACTCAGACACTGTATTTTTAAACACCGATCGGCTTCTTCAAACTACACCAAATATGTTAGCAATATTGTCCTATATAAGGAGTCTAATATTACTCGAATAGACAATTTCGTTTTACAGTTGGTTAGAGATTATTATGTGACATCCGTGTCCATTGACGATAACGAAATTATTAAGGACATTTTAAAGATAAACGATGTTTATGCCAGGGATTCCCTGACTTCCGGATGTATACCCCCCCTCCCCAAGTATTCACCTATTTAGATAAGAAAGGTTATATCCAAAACGAATTAAACATCCCGACAATTTATCATTGGCCGCGACGATTGGAAGCGAACAAAAACATTATGTACGATCCTCTCACGAACCCTTCTAACACGCCAGAGGACTTTAAATATTCTATTAGATTATCTCCAATTGACTATTTCAACCCTGCAAGACTTAGCAACAAATATTGGAGGCTAAACACAAACTGTACTTATATAATGGAGTTAAAAAATAGAATCCTCAGTCAGGTGCATAGACAGGATGTTAACAGATAACTACGGCGTACTTAAAAAGAGATAGGCCTAAGACCTTTGTAAATAGTCATGTAAATATATTTAGTTTAAATTAGCGTAGGTTAGATTTAAGTAGATCCAAATTTAGATTTAAGACCCCACCAAAGTGACCTGCTAGGTTTAGAGCCGATTTTTCCTAGGATACCAAAGTGATTAAAAGCAAAATAATAAATAAGCGACTCACTGCGCATGCGCCAGCTATCAAATTTCGGGTATAAAAGGAGGCGCACGATGCGCAGCGCGAGCATTCCAGGGCATTTAAGGTTACGATTCGAATACGCTCTCTCAACTGACGAATACTTAAACCTAGAGGCAGCTTAAGTTTCAACCAGTGGCGGATCTCCAGTGTATAAAAGTTACTGGTGCTCCTTTTTGGTCTTTGTATTTTGAAGTTATAGAACCTCGCTTTAGCGGCCGATGTTCTTGGTAAAAGCAAGGCCTCGAAGAGCATAAAATAAAAACTCTGTCAAAAGAAACGAGCTCGCTCCGAAGACGGTAGCGGCCGTTCTTACTACAGACATTGCCAAGAGTCATCGAGCTCGCTCCGGAAACGGTAGCGGCCGAATATTTAATAAATATTCACGTAACATTAATTAGCATAAATATAAAAAACTATAGAAAACCCAAAAAACAGAATATATAATCGTAGACTGTAAGCAATATTAGAATAAGTATTGTCAAATAAAGTCATTGTTAAGTTTTTAAGTCGTGGATTTTAATCCTTAGTTGTAATAACGAACTCCCACCTATCCTATACTCGAGGGGACGCCGCTCTCCTCTCGAGGACCTACTAGCTTCAGTTGTTTTCGGACAGCCGAACGTTACAGGTCGGATATTTTTTGGTGACAGCGGTGGGATAATTTCGTTTAGTAGGATAATTTCGATTAAAGGGGATATTTCTCTTAAAGTGAAACCACTCCAGAAGTGAGCATTTTCCAGAAATTTTTTCTTCTCTAAATTCTACAGAGGCTTAAAAAAAAAAAAAAACTTCACAACATGAACCTGACACACTGGGAGAAGCAATGGCTAACCTAGCAATCAATACAGAAACACAGGGGACTACAGAAACTCCAGAAATTATTTCAGGAGATACAAACACTCCAGGAACTTCAAATCCACAAGTTAATATGAATACAGCTACGAATGTATATCCTCACTTACCACACATTAGTCCCCTCTTTCGATGGTAGAAATATACCAATACATCAATTTATTAAAAGTTGTCGACACGCACGACGCATGGTTAATCCGAATGCAGAGTATGGATTAGTTCAACTCATTAAAAATAAGCTTTTCGGACAAGCTTCTAGAGTAGTTTTGAACGGGGATTATAATTCAATCGATGACCTCATTTCAGTACTAGAATCACGATTTGCACCATTACATACTTCCATACAATTATATGGGGAATTATCAAAAATTGCACAATTACCTAACGAAACAACGGTAGATTATAGCAGTCGTGTATCCAATCTCCTTCTTCAGATTAAACATTGCAATGCGATAGAAGTACCTACACACGTAGTGCAATTTAATATAACCGCGGAACAAAACGCCATTAAAGCCTTTCTAACAACACGCCTTCAGCAGCCTTGATCGCGCTATCAATATCGCCATTAAAGCAGAAGCAGAATGTAATGAAAATCAGATACGAGCAAGGGAAGCAGCAGGAATAACACAAACTAATCGATGTACAAACTGCCTTGGATACGGCCATATTGCCACCGCCTGCAGCAGTCAAATTTCACGAACCAGTTGGTACCAACAAACAACACATTCTGTGATTTTTGCCGAAGATCAGGTCACATGACGCAAGATTGTACAAGCCGGAGTTACACGAGCAGAGCCCCTCAATCTAACGTATACTGTAAGGTAACGTAACGTCGAAGAACAGGTCACATGACACAAGATTGCAGAAGCCAAAATTACACGACCAAAGCTCCTCAATCCAACTCATATTGTGATCATTGTCGACGACCAGGTCACACAATACAGGAATGTAGAAGTAAAAATTATGCAAATCGGATGCAGAAACCAGAAATATTCTGCGAATATTGCAAATTCAGAGGCCATACAGTAGAGCAATGTAGAAAGAAGATGTACTTCGACAGGAAAGAAAGAGAAGAACAACCTCGTATGGTACGTAGGCAGGCTATACTCGGATTAAAAACAGAGCAAATTAGGAAACCCCCTAGCATCCTTCTCTCTGATCTAGGATTCAATGGAGAAGAAGCAACGTTAATGATTGATACCGGATCCGATTTGAATGTAATTAAAAGGAGTGCTGTTTCACCCAATATACCAATCTTCACGGACACCTTGTTCGACCTTAATGGTATTACGGACGGCCTACTCAGCACCATAGGATACATCAAGATCAGAACATTAAATACAGAAATCATCATCCATGTTGTAGAAGACCTCCCTATCAAACAGGATGGAATATTGGGAACAGAATTCTTTCAAACTAACGGCGCAACCATCGACTACATGAAATCAGCGATAACTATTGGAATGGAAACTATTCCATTCATTGATCCAGAAATGGTCACAATACCAGCCAGAACAAGAAGTCAAATATATGTACGGGTCCTTAACACACGATCTACCACAGGATATATTCCAAGAATTAAAATTCACCCAAATATACATATGGGAAATGCAGTAGTTTCAAATAATAACGGCATAGCATATCTCTTCGCAATAAACACATCTTCAAAAGACATTAAAATCCCCGTACCATCAGTCGAATTAGAACCTTTCGACGAAGTACCTATAAAAGATGAAACGTCAGACAAATACAGAAAAACTAACAGAATACACCAACTACTACAACAATTACGATTAGAACATTTAAATTCAGAAGAACGAGCCAGTGTTGAAGAATTAATTAAAGAACACGCGGATAGATTCTACCTTCCAGGAGAAAAACTAGAAGCAACAAATAAAGCCTATCATAAAATAATAACGGAAAACGACGTTCCTGTTTTCACAAAACAATATAGATACCCTCAAGCATATAAAGAAGAAGTAAAAAGACAAACTAAAGAATTACTTGAAAAAGGAATCATACAGCCCTCATCATCGCCATACAATTCACCCATATGGATTGTACCTAAAAAGGAAGAGCCAGGATTGTAATAGACTTCAGGAAATTAAATGAGAAAATAATTGGAGACGCCTACCCCCTACCAAATATAACTGACATACTAGATCAGTTAGGAAGTGCGAAATATTTCTCTGTCTTTGATCTTGCATCTGGCTTTCACCAAATTCCTATGCATCCAGATCATCGACACAAGACAGCTTTCTCTACAATATACGGACACTATGAATTTAATAGAATGCCATTTGGACTTAAGAATGCACCAGCTACGTTCCAGAGACTCATGGATCAAGTCTTGACAGGACTTCAGGGGATAGAACTTTTTGTATATTTAGATGACATCGTGATATATGCCAGCTCAATGAAAGAACATGCAACAAAATTTAAAAGACTAATGAATAGATTAAGAGACGCAAATCTCTACCTTCAACCGGATAAATGTGAATTTTTAAAGAAAGAAGTATCGTACCTAGGACATATAATAGGAGAAGAAGGAGTTAAGCCAGACCCAAAGAAAATAATAGCTGTAAAAGAATTCCCAACTCCTACAACAGTCAAGAATGTAAAACAGTTCTTAGGACTGAGTGGATATTATAGAAGATTTATAAAGGATTTTTCAAGAATTGCAAGACCACTATCAAATCTCACTAAAAAGGATTATCAATTCGAATGGACGTATAAACAACAAAAAGCATTCGAAACTCTACGAGAAGCACTCTGCAAAGAACCTATTCTGCAATTTCCAGATTTCGAAAAAACATTTAACATTACGACAGACGCTTCAGGCATTGCTGTTGGCGCAGTTCTTAGTCAAGGGGAAATAGGGAAAGATTTACCAGTAGCTTACGCATCCCGTGTTTTAAACGATGCAGAGACGCGATATTCACCTACGGAAAGAGAATTACTAGCAATAATATACGCGGTATTCCATTTTCGACCTTATATTTATGGCAGAAAATTTTATCTCATAACAGATCATAAACCTTTAGAATGGCATCAAAATCTATCTAATCCGACCTCACGTTTAGTACGATGGAAAATTAAACTCGCAGAGTACGATTATAAAATACTATATAAACCAGGAAACTACAATACGAACGCGGATGTCTTATCTGGAAATCCAATTTCATTACCGTTAAACGCGAAACGAGCACATTCGGAAACAAGTTCTCATGAAAATAAAAAACACAAACAATTTCATCAATTCAAAACGCGGCAACGGGAGACTACTGCCTCAACGTCAGAAAACCCAGCTCCATACAAACAACCCAGAATTAGCTCTTCGGATTCTGATTCTTCATCGTACGACGAAAGCGACTCGATAAATATAAAGCGAAAAAAAAACAAAAATCGAACACCTCCTCCTCTCATCCGGAAGCTAAAAAACCAAATATTGAACCATCGGAAACACATACACCACCTCGCCGTGCGGAAATATTCATACCCTCCCAAAAAACGGAAATATATACACGCCCCCAAATCTCGGTACCCGTTGAAGTACATGCGCCCCCTCAAGTCACAGAACCCCTAACAATACATACACCCGCTCAAGACATAATACAAGACACCACAAGGAAAGCACCTCACATCAAGAAACCTCAAGAAGACCTAATAGAAGAAATAGACGAAGCAACCATAGTACCAAAACACAATTATAAAGATCCTCCCAAAATTAGTGCAGAAACAAGTTCAGACAAAAGCACTCACCATACACCTAAAAAGAAAAAGCAAAAATTAAAATCCATATAACTCCTATAACTCCTATAACTCCTATAACTCCTATAAAAATAAGGAAGAAGAAAATACTTACTCCTCCTCCATCATCTTCTCTCTCTCTCCACGGCATAAACAAACATCAACCAAGCCAAGAATAGTTTCAAATATTCCAATCAGACAACAACACACAGAGGTAAAAGATCACCTATGGATGGGAAAAGGATATGTAGCAACATTCATAAACACACAAGGCAGTCCAATAGGACCAGCAGGAGAAAAATTATATAAAGAAAAAAATATAAAACCTCACAAACTTTACCAGCCATTAGAAGTTGGGGAGTTCGTAAAGCTCAAAGAAGGAAAACATACAATAATTGGACTCATCACAACGAACCATCCATCAGAAGAAGACTTATATAAAGCACTTAAAACACTCCACGCACAAATACCTAAAAATACAACAAAAATATACATATCAGCAGAAAGAAATAAAATCTCATTATATAAATTACAAGAATTAATAAATATAATATTCCTACAAGAAGACATCCAATTTGTATTCTGCAAGGGCACTCTTCTAACTCCTCCTGTACAAGATAGACAGCAGATCATCCAGGAGAATCACCAATCACCTATAGGCGGACACAAAGGAATTACAAAGACATACCATCGCATAAGAAGCAAATATTATTGGAAGAATATGAAATATGAAATAACACAATTTATTAAAACTTGCTTAGATTGTCAAAAAACTAAATTAGTACGAGTAAAAAATAAGGAACCCATGATACTGACAGATACACCTGTTGACGCTTTTGATAAGATTTCTATGGATATAGTAGGACCACTACCCTTCACAAATACTGGGAATAGTTATATACTCACTATTCAGGACAATTTAACAAAATATTCTCTCGCTATACCATTGGCAAACATTACTTCAGAGGACATAGCCGAGGCATTCACAGAACACTTCATCTGTAAATTTGCTGCAAGTCCTAAAGCAATCCTCACTGATCAGGGACCAAACTTCATTAGTTCCCTTATGAAAAAATTCGCAAGAGCGTTTCACATTAAACAATACCGAACCTCTGCATTTCATCCTCAATCCAATGGATCCTTAGAGAGAAGCCACCACGTCCTTGTTGAGTACCTACGACATTACGTATCAAAAGAAAAACAATGGGATCAATGGTTACCTCAAGCAATGTTTTCATTGTATTAACAAGTACTCACGAAGGCACGAAATTTACGCCTCACGAACTTGTTTTTGGTAGAAAAGCACGTCTTCCGTCAAGCATTCCTCCAACTGACCATATTAAAACATATCCGGACTACGTCGATAAATTAATGGACAAACTATACCACATTCGACAAATGGCGCGAAAAAATCTAGAAGAATAAAAAATTCGACAGAAACATTATTACGACCGGAAGATTCAATCTCAAACGTATAAAATAGGAGATTGGGTATGGTTACTAAATCCACGAAGAGAAAAATTAGGACCGGAATATAGCGGACCCTACCGGATTACCGAAGTCATGGAGAACAGCAACCTGAAAATAGCAATAAACCCTAAACAAATGCGAAACGTTCATATGAACAGAATAAAAAAAGCTTATTTACCTTAAAAAAAAAAAATAATAATAAATAAAAAAAAAAGTGGCAACCCTGCGTGGGAGTCAATATAAAAGAGGAGCAGACGCAAGATTCCTTCACTCTAGCACACGCATCCATACGTGCAACAACGTATTCAAACGAATAAGCAAGCGCAACAAAATGGACAAATTTATATGTCTGAAAAAAATTAAAAAAAAATATATATATTATTATGAAGAAAACCACATTCTTTGCGAATACTGTGCGCAAAGAATAGGGAGAGACTACGGACACCCAGCATCCGAGCATCTTCTTACATTAGCCACAACACGAAAAGATAGACAATGTTTTATTTGTCGACGAATTCTATATATAAAAAAGCAAGCAACTACTTGTGCTTTATGCACTTTACTATCATATCAAATAACACCAATATCATCCATAAATAATATGGAATTAGGATACGTTTATCCCGGTATTCGGGAACGAATTTTAAAAAATCTCTAAAACTATTAAAAAAAAGCAATCCTGCAACAAGTCAAAGCGCATACATATGTTAACGAGGAACGATATCCTAAGAAACAATAATCTTTCATGTACATATTGATGCAGTTTTTTTTTCTCTTTTACACACTACAGTTACACACACACACACACACACACACACACACACGCACGCACACACGACCCTGATAACCAGATCAGGCAGCAGGATCTGCCGGCAGCTGCGATGCAGCCTACGTCCGCATTCAGCTACGGTTCTGCCGGTAGGGTCTGCCGGCAGATCGACGGCAGATCGACGGCAGATCGACGGCAGGTCCTGCTGCTCGCCTGACTGTGGGGAACGCGTCGTGCGGCTCCCTCTAGTCGGTTCCCCCACCTCGGGATGTTGAGTGGGGAGTGGAAGAGAACGGTGGTTTCGGCGCCATGGTGTCATGGCGCCATTGTCTGTAAGGATCCACCAGAGTAGGGCTGGAGTTCCAGCTCTCTCGCAGAGTACAATTATATACATTTCATATCGAGTTTAATAAGTTGGCTATTCACTATCCGATCCTGAACACGTCCTTCTCTCCGTTTGATAAGTGGGGCAGTTAGCCCTAGGAGATTTGGCCAAGCCAACATTGGTGACCCCGACGTGATTACGTACTTTGGTGATAAGTTCATCACCTTCTGGAGAGTATCTCTGTCGACATCCACGAGTTTCGTGGACGTGGTGCCGATCTGCGGCAAGAATTTTACTAGAACATCCGCTGGATATTCTGACGGACCTTCTGGCGCCCTGGTCGAGCTTCAATTCACGAAGTTCGTTGCTGGTAAGAAACCACGTGCTTTCGCTGTGTGGTACACAGCGCACCGAGCCAATCACCGACATCGGGGCCCGTCCGTATCTACAAGGGGTCTTCGATTGCCGAATTGCGTGAAGCCATCGACACCGGCGCCTTCACATTTCCTGGGAGCTCTGTCGCCGAGGACATCGACATCGTCGCCGCCTACGACGCAGCGCTATCGCCGTCCGGCGCCGTGATGTGCGGCCGTTTCCATTGGGTGCTCTCCCGGTAGCGTTTCCGTGAGGTATTTGCGTGGTGCGTAGCCCTAAATTGCGTTTCATCTGAGGTGCCGCCATTTTATATTCAGCACGTGTCTCCGGTCTCTCGAACTGCGTGGTTCGTTAAGTGCCGCCATTTTTGATCGTGTGGCGCCCCCTGTGCGACGGGATTTTCGAGAGGATTCGCGTTTTCCTCCGCTCGTGTTGGGAATTTTGTCGCGGTTTCGCGGGCGCCTCCGCCATTATGACTGACCGGGATACCGCGAATTCGATAACCGGGGTTGAGGCTCAGTTACGTGAAGCGCAACAACGTTTGGCCGTGATGGAGGCTGAACGTGCCGCCGAGCGCTTATCGCTCGGGGTGCCCCGCATCGATGCGTATCGCGTACCGAAAATTCCGAACTTTTTCCGATCCGATCCCGCACTGTGGTTCGTTCAGGTAGAAGCGTCGTTGCGTAATTCGCGGATTAACGTAGAGAGCACCATGGCGGACGTGGTGCTTGCCGCGTTGGATGCTGAGGTTGTTGCTTGTGTTAAAGACATCATTTTAATGTCTCCATCGCCGACGGACATTTACCAACGAGTTAAGGCTCGCATTATCGGGACGTTCGCGGCTTCCGCGGAGAGCAACCTGCGCAAATTGCTCAAAGGCCAAGTACTTACTGACGGCAAGCCGTCGCTGGTACTGAGTCGCCTCCGAAACCTTAACGGTGGTCAGTGTGACGACGCAGTGATTAAATCAATATTCATAGAACAATTACCTGCGAACCACCGGGCAATACTCGCGGCAACAGGCACGGAAGACCTGGACAGACTAGCTGCAATCGCAGATAAAATCGCTGATAATGCGGGCACCGGTGACGTGCAAATTGCGTCTACCTCTAAGGCTTCGTCTCACCCATCATTGGAGGACGAGGTGGTGCGATTGGCATCTTGTATAGCAGAATTATCAAAAAAAGTGGAACGGTTGTCGAAGTCGTCGAACTCGAGTAGGTCGCGTCAACAGTCTCGTTCCAAGTCGCGCGCAGGCGGTGCAGGTCGACAGCGCTCCCAGTCTCGGCACAAGTCCGGGATTTGTTACGCGCATCGGAAGTTTCCGAACAACCCGACATCATGTCGCGAATGGTGCACGCATTTCTCGAGTTGGAAGGAAAAAAACTAGACGTTCCTTCCTGCTCGGAGGCGTCCAGTGAAGGAATCGATTTACAGAACCGTCTCCATGTGCGCGACCGCGTAACAGGCCAGTTTTTTTTAATTGACACTGGCGCCGACATCTCCTTGCTTCCGGCGAATCCAAGGATTGACGTTAAGCCTTCGGGTCGTAAGCTCTTCGCTGCGAACGAGACGCGGATAGATACGTTCGGCGAGTCCCTCCGCGAGTTGAATTTGGGTCTGAGACGTCCGTTCCGCTGGAATTTTTGTATCGCGGCAGTGCCGCACGCGATAATCGGGGCCGACTTATTAAAGCATTACGGTCTGCTCGTTGATTTGGGGAGACGTAGGCTCATTGACTCCGAGACAAAGTTGTATACTCTGGCAGTCGCTAAGGTCGTTCCCTTCCAGGCGGTCAGTTCAGTCGTTCCTGGCTCGGATTTCGCCGGGTTGCTCGCGGAATTTCCGGAGATCACGGGATCTTCTCGGGTCGCGTCCCCGGGGGATGAGGGCGTTTTGCATTATATCATGACGACGGGTCCGCCGGTCGCTCAGCGTCCGCGGCGCTTGTCGCTCGAGAAGCTCAAAGCGGCGAAGGCCGAGTTCAGAGCCTTGGTCGCGGCTGGCATTTGCCGCCCATCCAGCAGTCCATGGGCCAGTCCCATTCATTTGGTCTTAAAAAAAGACGGGACGTGGAGAGTCTGCGGCGATTACCGCCAATTGAACGCGGTCACCACGCCCGACCGTTATCCGACTCCCCACCTCTACGACTGCACCGTCAATTTGCAGGGCAAAAGCATTTTCACTTCCCTCGACCTCCATCGGGCGTACAATCAAATACCGATGGCGCCCGAGGACATACAGAAGACCGCGGTATGCACACCCTTCGGATTATTTGAATTTTGCGTCATGACGTACGGTCTTCGTAATGCTGGCCAGTCATTCCAGCGCTACATCAACCGCGCGCTGGGCGATCTGGACTTCGCGTTCGTTTATATCGACGATATTTTAATAGCGTCATCCTCTCCTGAGGAGCATGCTGCCCATCTTCGGGAAGTATTTTCTAGACTGAGGAAGTTCCACCTTCGTCTGAATGTGGACAAATGTGTCTTCGGTGTCCCCGAGTTAGAATTTCTGGGCCACACGGTCGATGGCAGGGGAATTAGTCCCACTGCTGATAAGGTCGCCGCGATTATGCAGTTCCCTAAGCCCACTAATATTGTGCAACTTCGCCGATTTCTTGGTATGGCGAATTTTTATCGTAGGAATTTGGCCCACTGCGCGTCCACTCAGGCGCCTTTGAACGCGTACCTTCGCGATTCGCGCAAAAATGACAAGCGGGAGATTGTTTGGACTGCTGAGGCGGAGAAAGCGTTTGACCAGGTCAAGGCTGACCTCGCCAACGCCGCCCTCCTTGTTCATCCGCGTTACGGCGCGGACATTCGTTTGGTGACCGACGCGTCGGATTCGGCTATCGGCGCGGTTCTTGAGCAGCGGTCCCCTTCGTCGGGGTGGGAGCCGTTGTCGTTCTTTTCGAGGAAGTTTTCGTCCGCGCAGGTGAATTATAGCACCTATGACAGGGAGCTTACGGCGATTTACGAGGCTGTGAAGTATTTTCGCCCTCTCGTGGAGGGTCGGGATTTCGGTATAGTCTCGGATCACAAGCCCCTCATTTATGCGTTTCTTCAGAGGTCCGATAAAGCGTCTCCGAGGCAGGTGCGTCAATTGTCCTTCATTGCCCAGTTCTCCACTCGGATTGAGCACATTGCCGGAGCCGACAATGTGGTGGCGGACGCGCTTTCACGCGTCGATGCGTTGCGTTTACCGGTCGAGGTCGAGCTGGTTCAGCTTGCAGAGCAGCAAGAGTGCGATGAGCAGCTAAAGCTGATTCGTGAAGCGAAGGATTATCCGTTGAAAATGAAAGCGATTCAATGGGGTCCTACCCATACAACGGTTTTTTGCGATATCACGGGCGAGGCAATCCGTCCCTACATTCCAGCAAGCTTGCGGGAGTTGGTTTTCGGGTTGTTTCATCGCCCGGCGCATCCGAGTGCGAGGATCACCGATCGTTTGATCCGCCAGCGCTATGTCTGGCCGGAGATGCATCGCGATATCGCGAAATGGTGCAAGACTTGCACGGACTGTCAGCAATCCAAAGTATCGCGTCACGTGAGCCAGGTTCCGGGGCGATTTGTGGCACCCGACGGTAGGTTTGACCACGTTCACATTGACATTGTCGGTCCGCTTCCGGCGCAGAACGGGCTTAGCCACTGTCTCACGATGATAGACAGATTCTCGCGATGGGTTGAAGCGGTACCCCTGCGAGAGATTTCTGCTCAGGCCGTTGCCGAGGCATTTTTCGATTCGTGGGTCTCGCGATACGGTGCTCCGAAGATACTGACAACGGATCAGGGTGCTCAATTCGAGTCGAGACTGTTTACAGCTCTGCTGTCGTTGATTGGTTGCGAGCGCATTCGCACCACGGCTTATCACCCCGCGTCTAACGGGATGATCGAGCGCTGGCATCGTGTGTTCAAGGCCGCAATCATGTGCCATGCTGACGCAAACTGGCCTCGCTCGCTGCCGACTGTCCTGCTGGGACTGCGATCTCACGTGCGATCCGACGTTGGTGCGTCCCCTGCCGAGTTCCTGTTTGGGACGACGTTGCGACTGCCTGGGGAATTCTTCCTGCCGGATGATTTCGTTCCGGATCCTAATATATTTGTTAACGAGTTTCGGGAGTATATGCGTCTGGTACGACCGGTACCAGTCGCGCACAAGTACAAAAAGCGCGCCTTTGTATTTAAGGAGTTGCACTCGTGTTCCCACGTATTTTTGCGGAATATGGTGAAGAGGTCCCTCGAACGACCGTATACCGGTCCGCATAAGGTTCTCCAACGCGTTTCTGAGCGGGTTTTCAGAATCGAGGTGAAGGGTGAGGCGAAGTGCGTATCGGTCGAGTTACTTAAACCAGCGCATCTAATAGCCGATGACCTTGTCGATGTCGGGTTACCCGACGGCGGGAACGTCGATGGCCCGTCCGTTGCCTCGCGTGCCCCTACCGTTCTGAGAACGTATGAGCGCAAGAGAATAACATTTGCACCGATGCCAAAGACAAACCAAACTAGTAATTTTAAGACTGATTAATGTTAGCGCGCGAATTATTTTGTAACCTGCGTTTGCAATGGATGCGTTGCGTAAGTGATAATGTTTTGTCGCACCATTAGCTTTACTGCATTATTTTTTGTTTTCCTTCTTCTCTTCTTGTGATACAATATCTCCGTCGCGCGAAGTTTTATATTTTCTATCTAATATTCTTGGAGGGGAGTGCTGTGGGGAACGCGTCGTGCGGCTCCCTCTAGTCGGTTCCCCCACCTCGGGATGTTGAGTGGGGAGTGGAAGAGAACGGTGGTTTCGGCGCCATGGTGTCATGGCGCCATTGTCTGTAAGGATCCACCAGAGTAGGGCTGGAGTTCCAGCTCTCTCGCAGAGTACAATTATATACATTTCATATCGAGTTTAATAAGTTGGCTATTCACTATCCGATCCTGAACACGTCCTTCTCTCCGTTTGATAAGTGGGGCAGTTAGCCCTAGGAGATTTGGCCAAGCCAACATGACACATCCAACAGCGCCATCTGAAGGCCACAATTGCCAAAGAATTTCCTACGTGTGACGTCACATGGACTTATTTCAAAAAGTATTTATTCTTTCTTTAATAATATACAGGATCAGTGATTACAATTGTTACAAAATAATATAAGCGCATATAAATCCAAAGAGGGACTTTCAACATTTACATTTACAAATCCACGTCCCGTAACCACTGGTACCTAGTAGGGGCGATATCAGGAAATTTCATTCAGTATTTTCGACTTCTTTTTTGTGTAGAATCATCATGTTCCGCGTTGTGTTAGCGCTGAAAACAAATACAATATTAGCATAAAATTAAACGTAACGTATGAATAAACAGAATACATGCGATACTTACTTCAGCTCCATCTCCACACAGTACACAGTCTAGGCGATCATACATGCTCCTGCGAACATTAAAATTTATAAGAAAATATATCTTAAATTATTATCTACTAAACAAGACGCTGAACATTCGCACTTCGCGCATAACCCTACTTTTCTGTCTTCTAGATAATGCGAATCTCGATGTCCGCGACGTAGATAATTAGAAATTATTCAATTCCATAATTACGTTTGCCTTCTGGATACGACGAGATGCTTTGTCTGGATGTTGATGGATGAAATTACTTGGAATATTCTTCGATTTTGCCGGCACTGACTGCCACCGCCAGTGACTGCCACCTCAGACCTCGAAAACTGGAAGTGGCACCCGTTGCCCGTTGTGCTTGAAGACGTACGCTCAAAGAATATTCTAAGTAATCTCATCCATCAATATTCAAACAAATCATCTCGGCGTATCCAGAAGGCAAACGTAATTATGGAATTGAATAATTTCTAATTATCTACGTCGCGGACATCGAGATTCGCATTATCTAGAAAACAGAAAAGTAGGGTTATGCGCGAAGTGCGAATGTTCAGAGTCTTGTTTAGTAGATAATAATTTAAGACATATTTTCTTATAAATTTTAATGTTCGCAGGAGCATGCATGATCGCCTAGACTGTGTACTGTGTGGAGATGGAGCTGAAGTAAGTATCGCATGTATTCTGTTTATTCATACGTTACGTTTAATTTTATGCTAATATTGTATTTGTTTTCAGCGCTAACACAACGCGGAACATGATGATTCTACACAAAAAAGAAGTCGAAAATACTGAATGAAATTTCCTGATATCGCCCCTACTAGGTACCAGTGGTTACGGGACGTGGATTTGTAAATGTAAATGTTGAAAGTCCCTCTTTGGATTTATATGCGCTTATATTATTTTGTAACAATTGTAATCACTGATCCTGTATATTATTAAAGAAAGAATAAATACTTTTTGAAATAAGTCCATGTGACGTCACACGTAGGAAATTCTTTGGCAATTGTGGCCTTCAGATGGCGCTGTTGGATGTGTCAGGCGAGCAGCAGGACCTGCCGTCGATCTGCCGTCGATCTGCCGGCAGACCCTGCTGTCAATCTGCCGGCAGACTGCAGGCAGATGGCTATCAGGGGATGTAATAAATACTTACACCTATTCTTTAAGACTTTTTTATAATAAAAACATTTATTTTTTCTTAAAAATGCGGAAAAATTGTAACTTAATAACCTACCATATAACCTAAATAGCATAAAAGTAGTATAAGGAACATTGTTGCGTAGAACGAAGTTGCAAACATAGACATTTTTATAAACACCCGTCAGAGGGCACTACTCTGTCTGCAATTTACCGATCATCGAAAATCATTTTGGATAAATGACACTAGCGCCAACTGTAACCACTCATTCAAACTCGTGCTTGCGCCTTACTTCATACACTACAAAAATGCCCAAGTGATCAGGTACGCGACACTCCAAGGAGCTGAAAATAAAAAAATAATTAAATAAGATATTTTCGGAGATGGTACCAATCCCTCCAATAATCACACCACTCCCGGGATCTCCTCGACAAATGGTAACGTACTAATAAACATTCCGTCTCCTTTTCCAAATTAACAAATCTATTAAAACCTCAAGACACCACCTCATACTCCACCGGACACGCTCCCGACAACTCCGGAGTTTCCAATGACCCCGGATTTCCAACTCCCGAGGGCTCCGGAATTCAGAATCCCAGAGGTGCCCCCACAAAAATGGCCAGCCCTGATAAAGATTAATATTCCGGATCCTGACTGGGAAACGTATAGGGCATTACCAAAAACAGACCCAAGGAAAAGAATCTGGCGTCTCTTGGGACTGTTTGGCACCGGGGCGGCACACATCCCTACAGGCCCATGAGAAAGGAAGAGAAGGAAAATAAATAAAAAAAAATGTACATATTAATAAATAACCATATATATATACGAATCTTCCATTGCGTTCCCCACCTCCATTCCAATCTCTCGAGGACGAGAGATCCCCCAGGGGGGGGGGGAGGTGTAACGTCCCACGCGGAATCCAAACCGATAATTACCGACCGCCGGTAAAGTAAACCGATCTCCATTATCGCGAAATCGTCCTACGTTACCATACAAAATTATTCTATACATGAATTATAATTAATTAATGATTCAAACGAATACTAAAGAAACAAATGTTATAGAGATGTTAGGAATAATTTAATGTAAATACTGACAAAAGCGCAAGATAAAATATAATGTATTAAGCGAGTAAAAAGCAAAATAATAAATAAGCGACTCACTGCGCATGCGCCAGCTATCAAATTTCGGGTATAAAAGGAGGCGCACGATGCGCAGCGCGAGCATTCCAGGGCATTTAAGGTTACGATTCGAATACGCTCTCTCAACTGACGAATACTTAAACCGTTGAATACTTAAACCCTTAAACATTGAATTTGTCTTGGAACGCACTATCAACTCAGGTCTTCAAAAAAAAAAAAAAAATAGTTCCATTTGAAAAACCGAACTTGACCATCGTATCTTTTAAAATAGTAATCGAAAACAAAATTCGTTCGCGCTAATAAATGGGCCCCCTCGAACCATGCAATTCCCTATTTTTTTTATATTTTTATCGACAATACTTTAAGAGATATCGCGCTGTCCATTCCTTAGTGGGACACCCTGTATATGCTACCAATAGATCAGATGTATCTATCATAGATGAGTTTAATGATCTTCTAGATCGGATCAATGCGACGGACCAAAGTAACTACTTTATCATAGTGGGGGACCTGAACGCCCGCAGAAGAGAGTGGGGGGACTCAGCTTCTAATACCAGAGGAGGATACATAAAGAACTGGGAAATTTCTCATTCAATCAGATATAAATTTAAAATAATAACATCTGCAGAACCTACCTTTCCTTCAGCAAATTCATTCCTGGACATTTGCATCGCAGACATTCGACTCACCTTCAAAAATACAATGAACGATAAGTTAAAAACACATCACTACGACAGCGACCACAGAGCAATAATAGCAGAAATCTCATTAGTTAATGACTTGGAGATACCTATCAACAACACCGACCCCAAGACACATTTTGCATACAAGAAATGCAACTGGAAATAATTCAGACAGAAGATCAATAGAAGCAATCCAACCCCAATCCCGGAGGACAGAAATCTTACGAACCTCGAAATTGATGAGAATCTTACAACCCTGGAACTCAGCATCCGTTCAGCTCTAACCTTGTCCACACCAAAAGTTAAAAGAAGGGATTATACCAACATATACACCAATAACAAAATAAAGAAACTTATTAAATATATATCATATGTCGTCTCGCAAATACATAGAACATACAAACGTGGATATACAACTCAGCAAACCACCTTCCTTAAAGAGCTTTTAAAATCCATTAGAAGCTCCATAGAGGTGGAAATGAAGAGAAATATCATCAGTTACTGGGAGAACAAGGAGAAAGAAATAGATCATCAGAGAACGGACAATTTCTTTCCCAAAATTAAAGATTATTCCGCAGCAAACCTCACAATTCGATAGAAAAAAATACAACTTGATGTAGGGAAACACGGTTGGATTGCCGAACTTAACATCCCTGATGATCACATCATACATGATGGAAACTTATTCACAGTAGCAGGACCTGTAAATATAGCGAATGTCTTGGGCAAACACTACTAAGCCGTTAATACCCCCTCACCTAGTGACATCAGTAATCGGCTACATAACTTAATAGAGGCGGAGAGCACAAGGGGTAAAGATGAGCTAAATCATTTTAGAATACATCAAAAACATATCATACAATTCACTGAAGACAATAGAGCTACATTCCCAATAGGCCCTGAAGTGGACTTCAACTTATGCTGAGCCTGCGCGTATGCAGACGATCTGATTATATATGCGTGGAAGGGAAAAAGCCATCACTGATTCAAGCAGATCTCCAAACTACTGTAAACCATATAGATACTTACTACAAAACCTGGAAATTAAGAATAAACCCGTTAACATGTGAGACAATTCTGTCTAGAAAGCCGACTAGATTCTTCAGCAAATTTCAGAAAAGGGATTTAAGACTATTCAGTATTGATATCGCAGATAGCCCGTCTAATGAAAGAATAAAAATTCCGCACAAGGTATTAGTCAGATATCTAGGCATACAGATGGATAATCTGGCGAGGATGTCCAAGCATGGGGACATTCAGCTAAACAAGGCCCGCAAGGCATTTTATAGCTGTGGCAGGCTATTCTACTCCAGAAATTTGAGCGATAGGGCGAAGATAATCTGCTATATGCTTTTAATCAGACCAATTATGACATACGCAGCCCCCACTTGGTTTAATGTTAACGCAGCAACAATGGAGAAGCTTAGAAAGTTGGAACGACAAATACTCAGACACTGTATTTTTAAACACCGATCGGCTTCTTCAAACTACACCAAATATGTTAGCAATATTGTCCTATATAAGGAGTCTAATATTACTCGAATAGACAATTTCGTTTTACAGTTGGTTAGAGATTATTATGTGACATCCGTGTCCATTGACGATAACGAAATTATTAAGGACATTTTAAAGATAAACGATGTTTATGCCAGGGATTCCCTGACTTCCGGATGTATACCCCCCCTCCCCAAGTATTCACCTATTTAGATAAGAAAGGTTATATCCAAAACGAATTAAACATCCCGACAATTTATCATTGGCCGCGACGATTGGAAGCGAACAAAAACATTATGTACGATCCTCTCACGAACCCTTCTAACACGCCAGAGGACTTTAAATATTCTATTAGATTATCTCCAATTGACTATTTCAACCCTGCAAGACTTAGCAACAAATATTGGAGGCTAAACACAAACTGTACTTATATAATGGAGTTAAAAAATAGAATCCTCAGTCAGGTGCATAGACAGGATGTTAACAGATAACTACGGCGTACTTAAAAAGAGATAGGCCTAAGACCTTTGTAAATAGTCATGTAAATATATTTAGTTTAAATTAGCGTAGGTTAGATTTAAGTAGATCCAAATTTAGATTTAAGACCCCACCAAAGTGACCTGCTAGGTTTAGAGCCGATTTTTCCTAGGATACCAAAGTGATTAAAAGCAAAATAATAAATAAGCGACTCACTGCGCATGCGCCAGCTATCAAATTTCGGGTATAAAAGGAGGCGCACGATGCGCAGCGCGAGCATTCCAGGGCATTTAAGGTTACGATTCGAATACGCTCTCTCAACTGACGAATACTTAAACCTAGAGGCAGCTTAAGTTTCAACCAGTGGCGGATCTCCAGTGTATAAAAGTTACTGGTGCTCCTTTTTGGTCTTTGTATTTTGAAGTTATAGAACCTCGCTTTAGCGGCCGATGTTCTTGGTAAAAGCAAGGCCTCGAAGAGCATAAAATAAAAACTCTGTCAAAAGAAACGAGCTCGCTCCGAAGACGGTAGCGGCCGTTCTTACTACAGACATTGCCAAGAGTCATCGAGCTCGCTCCGGAAACGGTAGCGGCCGAATATTTAATAAATATTCACGTAACATTAATTAGCATAAATATAAAAAACTATAGAAAACCCAAAAAACAGAATATATAATCGTAGACTGTAAGCAATATTAGAATAAGTATTGTCAAATAAAGTCATTGTTAAGTTTTTAAGTCGTGGATTTTAATCCTTAGTTGTAATAACGAACTCCCACCTATCCTATACTCGAGGGGACGCCGCTCTCCTCTCGAGGACCTACTAGCTTCAGTTGTTTTCGGACAGCCGAACGTTACAGGTCGGATATTTTTTGGTGACAGCGGTGGGATAATTTCGTTTAGTAGGATAATTTCGATTAAAGGGGATATTTCTCTTAAAGTGAAACCACTCCAGAAGTGAGCATTTTCCAGAAATTTTTTCTTCTCTAAATTCTACAGAGGCTTAAAAAAAAAAAAAAACTTCACAACATGAACCTGACACACTGGGAGAAGCAATGGCTAACCTAGCAATCAATACAGAAACACAGGGGACTACAGAAACTCCAGAAATTATTTCAGGAGATACAAACACTCCAGGAACTTCAAATCCACAAGTTAATATGAATACAGCTACGAATGTATATCCTCACTTACCACACATTAGTCCCCTCTTTCGATGGTAGAAATATACCAATACATCAATTTATTAAAAGTTGTCGACACGCACGACGCATGGTTAATCCGAATGCAGAGTATGGATTAGTTCAACTCATTAAAAATAAGCTTTTCGGACAAGCTTCTAGAGTAGTTTTGAACGGGGATTATAATTCAATCGATGACCTCATTTCAGTACTAGAATCACGATTTGCACCATTACATACTTCCATACAATTATATGGGGAATTATCAAAAATTGCACAATTACCTAACGAAACAACGGTAGATTATAGCAGTCGTGTATCCAATCTCCTTCTTCAGATTAAACATTGCAATGCGATAGAAGTACCTACACACGTAGTGCAATTTAATATAACCGCGGAACAAAACGCCATTAAAGCCTTTCTAACAACACGCCTTCAGCAGCCTTGATCGCGCTATCAATATCGCCATTAAAGCAGAAGCAGAATGTAATGAAAATCAGATACGAGCAAGGGAAGCAGCAGGAATAACACAAACTAATCGATGTACAAACTGCCTTGGATACGGCCATATTGCCACCGCCTGCAGCAGTCAAATTTCACGAACCAGTTGGTACCAACAAACAACACATTCTGTGATTTTTGCCGAAGATCAGGTCACATGACGCAAGATTGTACAAGCCGGAGTTACACGAGCAGAGCCCCTCAATCTAACGTATACTGTAAGGTAACGTAACGTCGAAGAACAGGTCACATGACACAAGATTGCAGAAGCCAAAATTACACGACCAAAGCTCCTCAATCCAACTCATATTGTGATCATTGTCGACGACCAGGTCACACAATACAGGAATGTAGAAGTAAAAATTATGCAAATCGGATGCAGAAACCAGAAATATTCTGCGAATATTGCAAATTCAGAGGCCATACAGTAGAGCAATGTAGAAAGAAGATGTACTTCGACAGGAAAGAAAGAGAAGAACAACCTCGTATGGTACGTAGGCAGGCTATACTCGGATTAAAAACAGAGCAAATTAGGAAACCCCCTAGCATCCTTCTCTCTGATCTAGGATTCAATGGAGAAGAAGCAACGTTAATGATTGATACCGGATCCGATTTGAATGTAATTAAAAGGAGTGCTGTTTCACCCAATATACCAATCTTCACGGACACCTTGTTCGACCTTAATGGTATTACGGACGGCCTACTCAGCACCATAGGATACATCAAGATCAGAACATTAAATACAGAAATCATCATCCATGTTGTAGAAGACCTCCCTATCAAACAGGATGGAATATTGGGAACAGAATTCTTTCAAACTAACGGCGCAACCATCGACTACATGAAATCAGCGATAACTATTGGAATGGAAACTATTCCATTCATTGATCCAGAAATGGTCACAATACCAGCCAGAACAAGAAGTCAAATATATGTACGGGTCCTTAACACACGATCTACCACAGGATATATTCCAAGAATTAAAATTCACCCAAATATACATATGGGAAATGCAGTAGTTTCAAATAATAACGGCATAGCATATCTCTTCGCAATAAACACATCTTCAAAAGACATTAAAATCCCCGTACCATCAGTCGAATTAGAACCTTTCGACGAAGTACCTATAAAAGATGAAACGTCAGACAAATACAGAAAAACTAACAGAATACACCAACTACTACAACAATTACGATTAGAACATTTAAATTCAGAAGAACGAGCCAGTGTTGAAGAATTAATTAAAGAACACGCGGATAGATTCTACCTTCCAGGAGAAAAACTAGAAGCAACAAATAAAGCCTATCATAAAATAATAACGGAAAACGACGTTCCTGTTTTCACAAAACAATATAGATACCCTCAAGCATATAAAGAAGAAGTAAAAAGACAAACTAAAGAATTACTTGAAAAAGGAATCATACAGCCCTCATCATCGCCATACAATTCACCCATATGGATTGTACCTAAAAAGGAAGAGCCAGGATTGTAATAGACTTCAGGAAATTAAATGAGAAAACAATTGGAGACGCCTACCCCCTACCAAATATAACTGACATACTAGATCAGTTAGGAAGTGCGAAATATTTCTCTGTCTTTGATCTTGCATCTGGCTTTCACCAAATTCCTATGCATCCAGATCATCGACACAAGACAGCTTTCTCTACAATATACGGACACTATGAATTTAATAGAATGCCATTTGGACTTAAGAATGCACCAGCTACGTTCCAGAGACTCATGGATCAAGTCTTGACAGGACTTCAGGGGATAGAACTTTTTGTATATTTAGATGACATCGTGATATATGCCAGCTCAATGAAAGAACATGCAACAAAATTTAAAAGACTAATGAATAGATTAAGAGACGCAAATCTCTACCTTCAACCGGATAAATGTGAATTTTTAAAGAAAGAAGTATCGTACCTAGGACATATAATAGGAGAAGAAGGAGTTAAGCCAGACCCAAAGAAAATAATAGCTGTAAAAGAATTCCCAACTCCTACAACAGTCAAGAATGTAAAACAGTTCTTAGGACTGAGTGGATATTATAGAAGATTTATAAAGGATTTTTCAAGAATTGCAAGACCACTATCAAATCTCACTAAAAAGGATTATCAATTCGAATGGACGTATAAACAACAAAAAGCATTCGAAACTCTACGAGAAGCACTCTGCAAAGAACCTATTCTGCAATTTCCAGATTTCGAAAAAACATTTAACATTACGACAGACGCTTCAGGCATTGCTGTTGGCGCAGTTCTTAGTCAAGGGGAAATAGGGAAAGATTTACCAGTAGCTTACGCATCCCGTGTTTTAAACGATGCAGAGACGCGATATTCACCTACGGAAAGAGAATTACTAGCAATAATATACGCGGTATTCCATTTTCGACCTTATATTTATGGCAGAAAATTTTATCTCATAACAGATCATAAACCTTTAGAATGGCATCAAAATCTATCTAATCCGACCTCACGTTTAGTACGATGGAAAATTAAACTCGCAGAGTACGATTATAAAATACTATATAAACCAGGAAACTACAATACGAACGCGGATGTCTTATCTGGAAATCCAATTTCATTACCGTTAAACGCGAAACGAGCACATTCGGAAACAAGTTCTCATGAAAATAAAAAACACAAACAATTTCATCAATTCAAAACGCGGCAACGGGAGACTACTGCCTCAACGTCAGAAAACCCAGCTCCATACAAACAACCCAGAATTAGCTCTTCGGATTCTGATTCTTCATCGTACGACGAAAGCGACTCGATAAATATAAAGCGAAAAAAAAACAAAAATCGAACACCTCCTCCTCTCATCCGGAAGCTAAAAAACCAAATATTGAACCATCGGAAACACATACACCACCTCGCCGTGCGGAAATATTCATACCCTCCCAAAAAACGGAAATATATACACGCCCCCAAATCTCGGTACCCGTTGAAGTACATGCGCCCCCTCAAGTCACAGAACCCCTAACAATACATACACCCGCTCAAGACATAATACAAGACACCACAAGGAAAGCACCTCACATCAAGAAACCTCAAGAAGACCTAATAGAAGAAATAGACGAAGCAACCATAGTACCAAAACACAATTATAAAGATCCTCCCAAAATTAGTGCAGAAACAAGTTCAGACAAAAGCACTCACCATACACCTAAAAAGAAAAAGCAAAAATTAAAATCCATATAACTCCTATAACTCCTATAACTCCTATAACTCCTATAAAAATAAGGAAGAAGAAAATACTTACTCCTCCTCCATCATCTTCTCTCTCTCTCCACGGCATAAACAAACATCAACCAAGCCAAGAATAGTTTCAAATATTCCAATCAGACAACAACACACAGAGGTAAAAGATCACCTATGGATGGGAAAAGGATATGTAGCAACATTCATAAACACACAAGGCAGTCCAATAGGACCAGCAGGAGAAAAATTATATAAAGAAAAAAATATAAAACCTCACAAACTTTACCAGCCATTAGAAGTTGGGGAGTTCGTAAAGCTCAAAGAAGGAAAACATACAATAATTGGACTCATCACAACGAACCATCCATCAGAAGAAGACTTATATAAAGCACTTAAAACACTCCACGCACAAATACCTAAAAATACAACAAAAATATACATATCAGCAGAAAGAAATAAAATCTCATTATATAAATTACAAGAATTAATAAATATAATATTCCTACAAGAAGACATCCAATTTGTATTCTGCAAGGGCACTCTTCTAACTCCTCCTGTACAAGATAGACAGCAGATCATCCAGGAGAATCACCAATCACCTATAGGCGGACACAAAGGAATTACAAAGACATACCATCGCATAAGAAGCAAATATTATTGGAAGAATATGAAATATGAAATAACACAATTTATTAAAACTTGCTTAGATTGTCAAAAAACTAAATTAGTACGAGTAAAAAATAAGGAACCCATGATACTGACAGATACACCTGTTGACGCTTTTGATAAGATTTCTATGGATATAGTAGGACCACTACCCTTCACAAATACTGGGAATAGTTATATACTCACTATTCAGGACAATTTAACAAAATATTCTCTCGCTATACCATTGGCAAACATTACTTCAGAGGACATAGCCGAGGCATTCACAGAACACTTCATCTGTAAATTTGCTGCAAGTCCTAAAGCAATCCTCACTGATCAGGGACCAAACTTCATTAGTTCCCTTATGAAAAAATTCGCAAGAGCGTTTCACATTAAACAATACCGAACCTCTGCATTTCATCCTCAATCCAATGGATCCTTAGAGAGAAGCCACCACGTCCTTGTTGAGTACCTACGACATTACGTATCAAAAGAAAAACAATGGGATCAATGGTTACCTCAAGCAATGTTTTCATTGTATTAACAAGTACTCACGAAGGCACGAAATTTACGCCTCACGAACTTGTTTTTGGTAGAAAAGCACGTCTTCCGTCAAGCATTCCTCCAACTGACCATATTAAAACATATCCGGACTACGTCGATAAATTAATGGACAAACTATACCACATTCGACAAATGGCGCGAAAAAATCTAGAAGAATAAAAAATTCGACAGAAACATTATTACGACCGGAAGATTCAATCTCAAACGTATAAAATAGGAGATTGGGTATGGTTACTAAATCCACGAAGAGAAAAATTAGGACCGGAATATAGCGGACCCTACCGGATTACCGAAGTCATGGAGAACAGCAACCTGAAAATAGCAATAAACCCTAAACAAATGCGAAACGTTCATATGAACAGAATAAAAAAAGCTTATTTACCTTAAAAAAAAAAAATAATAATAAATAAAAAAAAAAGTGGCAACCCTGCGTGGGAGTCAATATAAAAGAGGAGCAGACGCAAGATTCCTTCACTCTAGCACACGCATCCATACGTGCAACAACGTATTCAAACGAATAAGCAAGCGCAACAAAATGGACAAATTTATATGTCTGAAAAAAATTAAAAAAAAATATATATATTATTATGAAGAAAACCACATTCTTTGCGAATACTGTGCGCAAAGAATAGGGAGAGTCTACGGACACCCAGCATCCGAGCATCTTCTTACATTAGCCACAACACGAAAAGATAGACAATGTTTTATTTGTCGACGAATTCTATATATAAAAAAGCAAGCAACTACTTGTGCTTTATGCACTTTACTATCATATCAAATAACACCAATATCATCCATAAATAATATGGAATTAGGATACGTTTATCCCGGTATTCGGGAACGAATTTTAAAAAATCTCTAAAACTATTAAAAAAAAGCAATCCTGCAACAAGTCAAAGCGCATACATATGTTAACGAGGAACGATATCCTAAGAAACAATAATCTTTCATGTACATATTGATGCAGTTTTTTTTTCTCTTTTACACACTACAGTTACACACACACACACACACACACACACACACACACACACACACGCACGCACGCACGCACACACGACCCTGATAACCAGATCAGGCAGCAGGATCTGCCGGCAGCTGCGATGCAGCCTACGTCCGCATTCAGCTACGGTTCTGCCGGTAGGGTCTGCCGGCAGATCGACGGCAGATCGACGGCAGATCGACGGCAGGTCCTGCTGCTCGCCTGACACATCCAACAGCGCCATCTGAAGGCCACAATTGCCAAAGAATTTCCTACGTGTGACGTCACATGGACTTATTTCAAAAAGTATTTATTCTTTCTTTAATAATATACAGGATCAGTGATTACAATTGTTACAAAATAATATAAGCGCATATAAATCCAAAGAGGGACTTTCAACATTTACATTTACAAATCCACGTCCCGTAACCACTGGTACCTAGTAGGGGCGATATCAGGAAATTTCATTCAGTATTTTCGACTTCTTTTTTGTGTAGAATCATCATGTTCCGCGTTGTGTTAGCGCTGAAAACAAATACAATATTAGCATAAAATTAAACGTAACGTATGAATAAACAGAATACATGCGATACTTACTTCAGCTCCATCTCCACACAGTACACAGTCTAGGCGATCATACATGCTCCTGCGAACATTAAAATTTATAAGAAAATATATCTTAAATTATTATCTACTAAACAAGACGCTGAACATTCGCACTTCGCGCATAACCCTACTTTTCTGTCTTCTAGATAATGCGAATCTCGATGTCCGCGACGTAGATAATTAGAAATTATTCAATTCCATAATTACGTTTGCCTTCTGGATACGACGAGATGCTTTGTCTGGATGTTGATGGATGAAATTACTTGGAATATTCTTCGATTTTGCCGGCACTGACTGCCACCGCCAGTGACTGCCACCTCAGACCTCGAAAACTGGAAGTGGCACCCGTTGCCCGTTGTGCTTGAAGACGTACGCTCAAAGAATATTCTAAGTAATCTCATCCATCAATATTCAAACAAATCATCTCGGCGTATCCAGAAGGCAAACGTAATTATGGAATTGAATAATTTCTAATTATCTACGTCGCGGACATCGAGATTCGCATTATCTAGAAAACAGAAAAGTAGGGTTATGCGCGAAGTGCGAATGTTCAGAGTCTTGTTTAGTAGATAATAATTTAAGACATATTTTCTTATAAATTTTAATGTTCGCAGGAGCATGCATGATCGCCTAGACTGTGTACTGTGTGGAGATGGAGCTGAAGTAAGTATCGCATGTATTCTGTTTATTCATACGTTACGTTTAATTTTATGCTAATATTGTATTTGTTTTCAGCGCTAACACAACGCGGAACATGATGATTCTACACAAAAAAGAAGTCGAAAATACTGAATGAAATTTCCTGATATCGCCCCTACTAGGTACCAGTGGTTACGGGACGTGGATTTGTAAATGTAAATGTTGAAAGTCCCTCTTTGGATTTATATGCGCTTATATTATTTTGTAACAATTGTAATCACTGATCCTGTATATTATTAAAGAAAGAATAAATACTTTTTGAAATAAGTCCATGTGACGTCACACGTAGGAAATTCTTTGGCAATTGTGGCCTTCAGATGGCGCTGTTGGATGTGTCAGGCGAGCAGCAGGACCTGCCGTCGATCTGCCGTCGATCTGCCGGCAGACCCTGCTGTCAATCTGCCGGCAGACTGCAGGCAGATGGCTATCAGGGGATGTAATAAATACTTACACCTATTCTTTAAGACTTTTTTATAATAAAAACATTTATTTTTTCTTAAAAATGCGGAAAAATTGTAACTTAATAACCTACCATATAACCTAAATAGCATAAAAGTAGTATAAGGAACATTGTTGCGTAGAACGAAGTTGCAAACATAGACATTTTTATAAACACCCGTCAGAGGGCACTACTCTGTCTGCAATTTACCGATCATCGAAAATCATTTTGGATAAATGACACTAGCGCCAACTGTAACCACTCATTCAAACTCGTGCTTGCGCCTTACTTCATACACTACAAAAATGCCCAAGTGATCAGGTACGCGACACTCCAAGGAGCTGAAAATAAAAAAATAATTAAATAAGATATTTTCGGAGATGGTACCAATCCCTCCAATAATCACACCACTCCCGGGATCTCCTCGACAAATGGTAACGTACTAATAAACATTCCGTCTCCTTTTCCAAATTAACAAATCTATTAAAACCTCAAGACACCACCTCATACTCCACCGGACACGCTCCCGACAACTCCGGAGTTTCCAATGACCCCGGATTTCCAACTCCCGAGGGCTCCGGAATTCAGAATCCCAGAGGTGCCCCCACAAAAATGGCCAGCCCTGATAAAGATTAATATTCCGGATCCTGACTGGGAAACGTATAGGGCATTACCAAAAACAGACCCAAGGAAAAGAATCTGGCGTCTCTTGGGACTGTTTGGCACCGGGGCGGCACACATCCCTACAGGCCCATGAGAAAGGAAGAGAAGGAAAATAAATAAAAAAAAATGTACATATTAATAAATAACCATATATATATACGAATCTTCCATTGCGTTCCCCACCTCCATTCCAATCTCTCGAGGACGAGAGATCCCCCAGGGGGGGGGGGAGGTGTAACGTCCCACGCGGAATCCAAACCGATAATTACCGACCGCCGGTAAAGTAAACCGATCTCCATTATCGCGAAATCGTCCTACGTTACCATACAAAATTATTCTATACATGAATTATAATTAATTAATGATTCAAACGAATACTAAAGAAACAAATGTTATAGAGATGTTAGGAATAATTTAATGTAAATACTGACAAAAGCGCAAGATAAAATATAATGTATTAAGCGAGTAAAAAGCAAAATAATAAATAAGCGACTCACTGCGCATGCGCCAGCTATCAAATTTCGGGTATAAAAGGAGGCGCACGATGCGCAGCGCGAGCATTCCAGGGCATTTAAGGTTACGATTCGAATACGCTCTCTCAACTGACGAATACTTAAACCGTTGAATACTTAAACCCTTAAACATTGAATTTGTCTTGGAACGCACTATCAACTCAGGTCTTCAAAAAAAAAAAAAAAATAGTTCCATTTGAAAAACCGAACTTGACCATCGTATCTTTTAAAATAGTAATCGAAAACAAAATTCGTTCGCGCTAATAAATGGGCCCCCTCGAACCATGCAATTCCCTATTTTTTTTATATTTTTATCGACAATACTTTAAGAGATATCGCGCTGTCCATTCCTTAGTGGGACACCCTGTATATGCTACCAATAGATCAGATGTATCTATCATAGATGAGTTTAATGATCTTCTAGATCGGATCAATGCGACGGACCAAAGTAACTACTTTATCATAGTGGGGGACCTGAACGCCCGCAGAAGAGAGTGGGGGGACTCAGCTTCTAATACCAGAGGAGGATACATAAAGAACTGGGAAATTTCTCATTCAATCAGATATAAATTTAAAATAATAACACCTGCAGAACCTACCTTTCCTTCAGCAAATTCATTCCTGGACATTTGCATCGCAGACATTCGACTCACCTTCAAAAATACAATGAACGATAAGTTAAAAACACATCACTACGACAGCGACCACAGAGCAATAATAGCAGAAATCTCATTAGTTAATGACTTGGAGATACCTATCAACAACACCGACCCCAAGACACATTTTGCATACAAGAAATGCAACTGGAAATAATTCAGACAGAAGATCAATAGAAGCAATCCAACCCCAATCCCGGAGGACAGAAATCTTACGAACCTCGAAATTGATGAGAATCTTACAACCCTGGAACTCAGCATCCGTTCAGCTCTAACCTTGTCCACACCAAAAGTTAAAAGAAGGGATTATACCAACATATACACCAATAACAAAATAAAGAAACTTATTAAATATATATCATATGTCGTCTCGCAAATACATAGAACATACAAACGTGGATATACAACTCAGCAAACCACCTTCCTTAAAGAGCTTTTAAAATCCATTAGAAGCTCCATAGAGGTGGAAATGAAGAGAAATATCATCAGTTACTGGGAGAACAAGGAGAAAGAAATAGATCATCAGAGAACGGACAATTTCTTTCCCAAAATTAAAGATTATTCCGCAGCAAACCTCACAATTCGATAGAAAAAAATACAACTTGATGTAGGGAAACACGGTTGGATTGCCGAACTTAACATCCCTGATGATCACATCATACATGATGGAAACTTATTCACAGTAGCAGGACCTGTAAATATAGCGAATGTCTTGGGCAAACACTACTAAGCCGTTAATACCCCCTCACCTAGTGACATCAGTAATCGGCTACATAACTTAATAGAGGCGGAGAGCACAAGGGGTAAAGATGAGCTAAATCATTTTAGAATACATCAAAAACATATCATACAATTCACTGAAGACAATAGAGCTACATTCCCAATAGGCCCTGAAGTGGACTTCAACTTATGCTGAGCCTGCGCGTATGCAGACGATCTGATTATATATGCGTGGAAGGGAAAAAGCCATCACTGATTCAAGCAGATCTCCAAACTACTGTAAACCATATAGATACTTACTACAAAACCTGGAAATTAAGAATAAACCCGTTAACATGTGAGACAATTCTGTCTAGAAAGCCGACTAGATTCTTCAGCAAATTTCAGAAAAGGGATTTAAGACTATTCAGTATTGATATCGCAGATAGCCCGTCTAATGAAAGAATAAAAATTCCGCACAAGGTATTAGTCAGATATCTAGGCATACAGATGGATAATCTGGCGAGGATGTCCAAGCATGGGGACATTCAGCTAAACAAGGCCCGCAAGGCATTTTATAGCTGTGGCAGGCTATTCTACTCCAGAAATTTGAGCGATAGGGCGAAGATAATCTGCTATATGCTTTTAATCAGACCAATTATGACATACGCAGCCCCCACTTGGTTTAATGTTAACGCAGCAACAATGGAGAAGCTTAGAAAGTTGGAACGACAAATACTCAGACACTGTATTTTTAAACACCGATCGGCTTCTTCAAACTACACCAAATATGTTAGCAATATTGTCCTATATAAGGAGTCTAATATTACTCGAATAGACAATTTCGTTTTACAGTTGGTTAGAGATTATTATGTGACATCCGTGTCCATTGACGATAACGAAATTATTAAGGACATTTTAAAGATAAACGATGTTTATGCCAGGGATTCCCTGACTTCCGGATGTATACCCCCCCTCCCCAAGTATTCACCTATTTAGATAAGAAAGGTTATATCCAAAACGAATTAAACATCCCGACAATTTATCATTGGCCGCGACGATTGGAAGCGAACAAAAACATTATGTACGATCCTCTCACGAACCCTTCTAACACGCCAGAGGACTTTAAATATTCTATTAGATTATCTCCAATTGACTATTTCAACCCTGCAAGACTTAGCAACAAATATTGGAGGCTAAACACAAACTGTACTTATATAATGGAGTTAAAAAATAGAATCCTCAGTCAGGTGCATAGACAGGATGTTAACAGATAACTACGGCGTACTTAAAAAGAGATAGGCCTAAGACCTTTGTAAATAGTCATGTAAATATATTTAGTTTAAATTAGCGTAGGTTAGATTTAAGTAGATCCAAATTTAGATTTAAGACCCCACCAAAGTGACCTGCTAGGTTTAGAGCCGATTTTTCCTAGGATACCAAAGTGATTAAAAGCAAAATAATAAATAAGCGACTCACTGCGCATGCGCCAGCTATCAAATTTCGGGTATAAAAGGAGGCGCACGATGCGCAGCGCGAGCATTCCAGGGCATTTAAGGTTACGATTCGAATACGCTCTCTCAACTGACGAATACTTAAACCTAGAGGCAGCTTAAGTTTCAACCAGTGGCGGATCTCCAGTGTATAAAAGTTACTGGTGCTCCTTTTTGGTCTTTGTATTTTGAAGTTATAGAACCTCGCTTTAGCGGCCGATGTTCTTGGTAAAAGCAAGGCCTCGAAGAGCATAAAATAAAAACTCTGTCAAAAGAAACGAGCTCGCTCCGAAGACGGTAGCGGCCGTTCTTACTACAGACATTGCCAAGAGTCATCGAGCTCGCTCCGGAAACGGTAGCGGCCGAATATTTAATAAATATTCACGTAACATTAATTAGCATAAATATAAAAAACTATAGAAAACCCAAAAAACAGAATATATAATCGTAGACTGTAAGCAATATTAGAATAAGTATTGTCAAATAAAGTCATTGTTAAGTTTTTAAGTCGTGGATTTTAATCCTTAGTTGTAATAACGAACTCCCACCTATCCTATACTCGAGGGGACGCCGCTCTCCTCTCGAGGACCTACTAGCTTCAGTTGTTTTCGGACAGCCGAACGTTACAGGTCGGATATTTTTTGGTGACAGCGGTGGGATAATTTCGTTTAGTAGGATAATTTCGATTAAAGGGGATATTTCTCTTAAAGTGAAACCACTCCAGAAGTGAGCATTTTCCAGAAATTTTTTCTTCTCTAAATTCTACAGAGGCTTAAAAAAAAAAAAAAACTTCACAACATGAACCTGACACACTGGGAGAAGCAATGGCTAACCTAGCAATCAATACAGAAACACAGGGGACTACAGAAACTCCAGAAATTATTTCAGGAGATACAAACACTCCAGGAACTTCAAATCCACAAGTTAATATGAATACAGCTACGAATGTATATCCTCACTTACCACACATTAGTCCCCTCTTTCGATGGTAGAAATATACCAATACATCAATTTATTAAAAGTTGTCGACACGCACGACGCATGGTTAATCCGAATGCAGAGTATGGATTAGTTCAACTCATTAAAAATAAGCTTTTCGGACAAGCTTCTAGAGTAGTTTTGAACGGGGATTATAATTCAATCGATGACCTCATTTCAGTACTAGAATCACGATTTGCACCATTACATACTTCCATACAATTATATGGGGAATTATCAAAAATTGCACAATTACCTAACGAAACAACGGTAGATTATAGCAGTCGTGTATCCAATCTCCTTCTTCAGATTAAACATTGCAATGCGATAGAAGTACCTACACACGTAGTGCAATTTAATATAACCGCGGAACAAAACGCCATTAAAGCCTTTCTAACAACACGCCTTCAGCAGCCTTGATCGCGCTATCAATATCGCCATTAAAGCAGAAGCAGAATGTAATGAAAATCAGATACGAGCAAGGGAAGCAGCAGGAATAACACAAACTAATCGATGTACAAACTGCCTTGGATACGGCCATATTGCCACCGCCTGCAGCAGTCAAATTTCACGAACCAGTTGGTACCAACAAACAACACATTCTGTGATTTTTGCCGAAGATCAGGTCACATGACGCAAGATTGTACAAGCCGGAGTTACACGAGCAGAGCCCCTCAATCTAACGTATACTGTAAGGTAACGTAACGTCGAAGAACAGGTCACATGACACAAGATTGCAGAAGCCAAAATTACACGACCAAAGCTCCTCAATCCAACTCATATTGTGATCATTGTCGACGACCAGGTCACACAATACAGGAATGTAGAAGTAAAAATTATGCAAATCGGATGCAGAAACCAGAAATATTCTGCGAATATTGCAAATTCAGAGGCCATACAGTAGAGCAATGTAGAAAGAAGATGTACTTCGACAGGAAAGAAAGAGAAGAACAACCTCGTATGGTACGTAGGCAGGCTATACTCGGATTAAAAACAGAGCAAATTAGGAAACCCCCTAGCATCCTTCTCTCTGATCTAGGATTCAATGGAGAAGAAGCAACGTTAATGATTGATACCGGATCCGATTTGAATGTAATTAAAAGGAGTGCTGTTTCACCCAATATACCAATCTTCACGGACACCTTGTTCGACCTTAATGGTATTACGGACGGCCTACTCAGCACCATAGGATACGTCAAGATCAGAACATTAAATACAGAAATCATCATCCATGTTGTAGAAGACCTCCCTATCAAACAGGATGGAATATTGGGAACAGAATTCTTTCAAACTAACGGCGCAACCATCGACTACATGAAATCAGCGATAACTATTGGAATGGAAACTATTCCATTCA
Organism: Andrena cerasifolii; assembly: GCF_050908995.1. Taxonomy (NCBI): domain Eukaryota; kingdom Metazoa; phylum Arthropoda; class Insecta; order Hymenoptera; family Andrenidae; genus Andrena; species Andrena cerasifolii. Next base: position 447,216 of record NC_135133.1, on the reverse strand, counting down.
TTGATCCAGAAATGGTCACAATACCAGCCAGAACAAGAAGTCAAATATATGTACGGGTCCTTAACACACGATCTACCACAGGATATATTCCAAGAATTAAAATTCACCCAAATATACATATGGGAAATGCAGTAGTTTCAAATAATAACGGCATAGCATATCTCTTCGCAATAAACACATCTTCAAAAGACATTAAAATCCCCGTACCATCAGTCGAATTAGAACCTTTCGACGAAGTACCTATAAAAGATGAAACGTCAGACAAATACAGAAAAACTAACAGAATACACCAACTACTACAACAATTACGATTAGAACATTTAAATTCAGAAGAACGAGCCAGTGTTGAAGAATTAATTAAAGAACACGCGGATAGATTCTACCTTCCAGGAGAAAAACTAGAAGCAACAAATAAAGCCTATCATAAAATAATAACGGAAAACGACGTTCCTGTTTTCACAAAACAATATAGATACCCTCAAGCATATAAAGAAGAAGTAAAAAGACAAACTAAAGAATTACTTGAAAAAGGAATCATACAGCCCTCATCATCGCCATACAATTCACCCATATGGATTGTACCTAAAAAGGAAGAGCCAGGATTGTAATAGACTTCAGGAAATTAAATGAGAAAATAATTGGAGACGCCTACCCCCTACCAAATATAACTGACATACTAGATCAGTTAGGAAGTGCGAAATATTTCTCTGTCTTTGATCTTGCATCTGGCTTTCACCAAATTCCTATGCATCCAGATCATCGACACAAGACAGCTTTCTCTACAATATACGGACACTATGAATTTAATAGAATGCCATTTGGACTTAAGAATGCACCAGCTACGTTCCAGAGACTCATGGATCAAGTCTTGACAGGACTTCAGGGGATAGAACTTTTTGTATATTTAGATGACATCGTGATATATGCCAGCTCAATGAAAGAACATGCAACAAAATTTAAAAGACTAATGAATAGATTAAGAGACGCAAATCTCTACCTTCAACCGGATAAATGTGAATTTTTAAAGAAAGAAGTATCGTACCTAGGACATATAATAGGAGAAGAAGGAGTTAAGCCAGACCCAAAGAAAATAATAGCTGTAAAAGAATTCCCAACTCCTACAACAGTCAAGAATGTAAAACAGTTCTTAGGACTGAGTGGATATTATAGAAGATTTATAAAGGATTTTTCAAGAATTGCAAGACCACTATCAAATCTCACTAAAAAGGATTATCAATTCGAATGGACGTATAAACAACAAAAAGCATTCGAAACTCTACGAGAAGCACTCTGCAAAGAACCTATTCTGCAATTTCCAGATTTCGAAAAAACATTTAACATTACGACAGACGCTTCAGGCATTGCTGTTGGCGCAGTTCTTAGTCAAGGGGAAATAGGGAAAGATTTACCAGTAGCTTACGCATCCCGTGTTTTAAACGATGCAGAGACGCGATATTCACCTACGGAAAGAGAATTACTAGCAATAATATACGCGGTATTCCATTTTCGACCTTATATTTATGGCAGAAAATTTTATCTCATAACAGATCATAAACCTTTAGAATGGCATCAAAATCTATCTAATCCGACCTCACGTTTAGTACGATGGAAAATTAAACTCGCAGAGTACGATTATAAAATACTATATAAACCAGGAAACTACAATACGAACGCGGATGTCTTATCTGGAAATCCAATTTCATTACCGTTAAACGCGAAACGAGCACATTCGGAAACAAGTTCTCATGAAAATAAAAAACACAAACAATTTCATCAATTCAAAACGCGGCAACGGGAGACTACTGCCTCAACGTCAGAAAACCCAGCTCCATACAAACAACCCAGAATTAGCTCTTCGGATTCTGATTCTTCATCGTACGACGAAAGCGACTCGATAAATATAAAGCGAAAAAAAAACAAAAATCGAACACCTCCTCCTCTCATCCGGAAGCTAAAAAACCAAATATTGAACCATCGGAAACACATACACCACCTCGCCGTGCGGAAATATTCATACCCTCCCAAAAAACGGAAATATATACACGCCCCCAAATCTCGGTACCCGTTGAAGTACATGCGCCCCCTCAAGTCACAGAACCCCTAACAATACATACACCCGCTCAAGACATAATACAAGACACCACAAGGAAAGCACCTCACATCAAGAAACCTCAAGAAGACCTAATAGAAGAAATAGACGAAGCAACCATAGTACCAAAACACAATTATAAAGATCCTCCCAAAATTAGTGCAGAAACAAGTTCAGACAAAAGCACTCACCATACACCTAAAAAGAAAAAGCAAAAATTAAAATCCATATAACTCCTATAACTCCTATAACTCCTATAACTCCTATAAAAATAAGGAAGAAGAAAATACTTACTCCTCCTCCATCATCTTCTCTCTCTCTCCACGGCATAAACAAACATCAACCAAGCCAAGAATAGTTTCAAATATTCCAATCAGACAACAACACACAGAGGTAAAAGATCACCTATGGATGGGAAAAGGATATGTAGCAACATTCATAAACACACAAGGCAGTCCAATAGGACCAGCAGGAGAAAAATTATATAAAGAAAAAAATATAAAACCTCACAAACTTTACCAGCCATTAGAAGTTGGGGAGTTCGTAAAGCTCAAAGAAGGAAAACATACAATAATTGGACTCATCACAACGAACCATCCATCAGAAGAAGACTTATATAAAGCACTTAAAACACTCCACGCACAAATACCTAAAAATACAACAAAAATATACATATCAGCAGAAAGAAATAAAATCTCATTATATAAATTACAAGAATTAATAAATATAATATTCCTACAAGAAGACATCCAATTTGTATTCTGCAAGGGCACTCTTCTAACTCCTCCTGTACAAGATAGACAGCAGATCATCCAGGAGAATCACCAATCACCTATAGGCGGACACAAAGGAATTACAAAGACATACCATCGCATAAGAAGCAAATATTATTGGAAGAATATGAAATATGAAATAACACAATTTATTAAAACTTGCTTAGATTGTCAAAAAACTAAATTAGTACGAGTAAAAAATAAGGAACCCATGATACTGACAGATACACCTGTTGACGCTTTTGATAAGATTTCTATGGATATAGTAGGACCACTACCCTTCACAAATACTGGGAATAGTTATATACTCACTATTCAGGACAATTTAACAAAATATTCTCTCGCTATACCATTGGCAAACATTACTTCAGAGGACATAGCCGAGGCATTCACAGAACACTTCATCTGTAAATTTGCTGCAAGTCCTAAAGCAATCCTCACTGATCAGGGACCAAACTTCATTAGTTCCCTTATGAAAAAATTCGCAAGAGCGTTTCACATTAAACAATACCGAACCTCTGCATTTCATCCTCAATCCAATGGATCCTTAGAGAGAAGCCACCACGTCCTTGTTGAGTACCTACGACATTACGTATCAAAAGAAAAACAATGGGATCAATGGTTACCTCAAGCAATGTTTTCATTGTATTAACAAGTACTCACGAAGGCACGAAATTTACGCCTCACGAACTTGTTTTTGGTAGAAAAGCACGTCTTCCGTCAAGCATTCCTCCAACTGACCATATTAAAACATATCCGGACTACGTCGATAAATTAATGGACAAACTATACCACATTCGACAAATGGCGCGAAAAAATCTAGAAGAATAAAAAATTCGACAGAAACATTATTACGACCGGAAGATTCAATCTCAAACGTATAAAATAGGAGATTGGGTATGGTTACTAAATCCACGAAGAGAAAAATTAGGACCGGAATATAGCGGACCCTACCGGATTACCGAAGTCATGGAGAACAGCAACCTGAAAATAGCAATAAACCCTAAACAAATGCGAAACGTTCATATGAACAGAATAAAAAAAGCTTATTTACCTTAAAAAAAAAAAATAATAATAAATAAAAAAAAAAGTGGCAACCCTGCGTGGGAGTCAATATAAAAGAGGAGCAGACGCAAGATTCCTTCACTCTAGCACACGCATCCATACGTGCAACAACGTATTCAAACGAATAAGCAAGCGCAACAAAATGGACAAATTTATATGTCTGAAAAAAATTAAAAAAAAATATATATATTATTATGAAGAAAACCACATTCTTTGCGAATACTGTGCGCAAAGAATAGGGAGAGACTACGGACACCCAGCATCCGAGCATCTTCTTACATTAGCCACAACACGAAAAGATAGACAATGTTTTATTTGTCGACGAATTCTATATATAAAAAAGCAAGCAACTACTTGTGCTTTATGCACTTTACTATCATATCAAATAACACCAATATCATCCATAAATAATATGGAATTAGGATACGTTTATCCCGGTATTCGGGAACGAATTTTAAAAAATCTCTAAAACTATTAAAAAAAAGCAATCCTGCAACAAGTCAAAGCGCATACATATGTTAACGAGGAACGATATCCTAAGAAACAATAATCTTTCATGTACATATTGATGCAGTTTTTTTTTCTCTTTTACACACTACAGTTACACACACACACACACACACACACACACACACGCACGCACACACGACCCTGATAACCAGATCAGGCAGCAGGATCTGCCGGCAGCTGCGATGCAGCCTACGTCCGCATTCAGCTACGGTTCTGCCGGTAGGGTCTGCCGGCAGATCGACGGCAGATCGACGGCAGATCGACGGCAGGTCCTGCTGCTCGCCTGACTGTGGGGAACGCGTCGTGCGGCTCCCTCTAGTCGGTTCCCCCACCTCGGGATGTTGAGTGGGGAGTGGAAGAGAACGGTGGTTTCGGCGCCATGGTGTCATGGCGCCATTGTCTGTAAGGATCCACCAGAGTAGGGCTGGAGTTCCAGCTCTCTCGCAGAGTACAATTATATACATTTCATATCGAGTTTAATAAGTTGGCTATTCACTATCCGATCCTGAACACGTCCTTCTCTCCGTTTGATAAGTGGGGCAGTTAGCCCTAGGAGATTTGGCCAAGCCAACATTGGTGACCCCGACGTGATTACGTACTTTGGTGATAAGTTCATCACCTTCTGGAGAGTATCTCTGTCGACATCCACGAGTTTCGTGGACGTGGTGCCGATCTGCGGCAAGAATTTTACTAGAACATCCGCTGGATATTCTGACGGACCTTCTGGCGCCCTGGTCGAGCTTCAATTCACGAAGTTCGTTGCTGGTAAGAAACCACGTGCTTTCGCTGTGTGGTACACAGCGCACCGAGCCAATCACCGACATCGGGGCCCGTCCGTATCTACAAGGGGTCTTCGATTGCCGAATTGCGTGAAGCCATCGACACCGGCGCCTTCACATTTCCTGGGAGCTCTGTCGCCGAGGACATCGACATCGTCGCCGCCTACGACGCAGCGCTATCGCCGTCCGGCGCCGTGATGTGCGGCCGTTTCCATTGGGTGCTCTCCCGGTAGCGTTTCCGTGAGGTATTTGCGTGGTGCGTAGCCCTAAATTGCGTTTCATCTGAGGTGCCGCCATTTTATATTCAGCACGTGTCTCCGGTCTCTCGAACTGCGTGGTTCGTTAAGTGCCGCCATTTTTGATCGTGTGGCGCCCCCTGTGCGACGGGATTTTCGAGAGGATTCGCGTTTTCCTCCGCTCGTGTTGGGAATTTTGTCGCGGTTTCGCGGGCGCCTCCGCCATTATGACTGACCGGGATACCGCGAATTCGATAACCGGGGTTGAGGCTCAGTTACGTGAAGCGCAACAACGTTTGGCCGTGATGGAGGCTGAACGTGCCGCCGAGCGCTTATCGCTCGGGGTGCCCCGCATCGATGCGTATCGCGTACCGAAAATTCCGAACTTTTTCCGATCCGATCCCGCACTGTGGTTCGTTCAGGTAGAAGCGTCGTTGCGTAATTCGCGGATTAACGTAGAGAGCACCATGGCGGACGTGGTGCTTGCCGCGTTGGATGCTGAGGTTGTTGCTTGTGTTAAAGACATCATTTTAATGTCTCCATCGCCGACGGACATTTACCAACGAGTTAAGGCTCGCATTATCGGGACGTTCGCGGCTTCCGCGGAGAGCAACCTGCGCAAATTGCTCAAAGGCCAAGTACTTACTGACGGCAAGCCGTCGCTGGTACTGAGTCGCCTCCGAAACCTTAACGGTGGTCAGTGTGACGACGCAGTGATTAAATCAATATTCATAGAACAATTACCTGCGAACCACCGGGCAATACTCGCGGCAACAGGCACGGAAGACCTGGACAGACTAGCTGCAATCGCAGATAAAATCGCTGATAATGCGGGCACCGGTGACGTGCAAATTGCGTCTACCTCTAAGGCTTCGTCTCACCCATCATTGGAGGACGAGGTGGTGCGATTGGCATCTTGTATAGCAGAATTATCAAAAAAAGTGGAACGGTTGTCGAAGTCGTCGAACTCGAGTAGGTCGCGTCAACAGTCTCGTTCCAAGTCGCGCGCAGGCGGTGCAGGTCGACAGCGCTCCCAGTCTCGGCACAAGTCCGGGATTTGTTACGCGCATCGGAAGTTTCCGAACAACCCGACATCATGTCGCGAATGGTGCACGCATTTCTCGAGTTGGAAGGAAAAAAACTAGACGTTCCTTCCTGCTCGGAGGCGTCCAGTGAAGGAATCGATTTACAGAACCGTCTCCATGTGCGCGACCGCGTAACAGGCCAGTTTTTTTTAATTGACACTGGCGCCGACATCTCCTTGCTTCCGGCGAATCCAAGGATTGACGTTAAGCCTTCGGGTCGTAAGCTCTTCGCTGCGAACGAGACGCGGATAGATACGTTCGGCGAGTCCCTCCGCGAGTTGAATTTGGGTCTGAGACGTCCGTTCCGCTGGAATTTTTGTATCGCGGCAGTGCCGCACGCGATAATCGGGGCCGACTTATTAAAGCATTACGGTCTGCTCGTTGATTTGGGGAGACGTAGGCTCATTGACTCCGAGACAAAGTTGTATACTCTGGCAGTCGCTAAGGTCGTTCCCTTCCAGGCGGTCAGTTCAGTCGTTCCTGGCTCGGATTTCGCCGGGTTGCTCGCGGAATTTCCGGAGATCACGGGATCTTCTCGGGTCGCGTCCCCGGGGGATGAGGGCGTTTTGCATTATATCATGACGACGGGTCCGCCGGTCGCTCAGCGTCCGCGGCGCTTGTCGCTCGAGAAGCTCAAAGCGGCGAAGGCCGAGTTCAGAGCCTTGGTCGCGGCTGGCATTTGCCGCCCATCCAGCAGTCCATGGGCCAGTCCCATTCATTTGGTCTTAAAAAAAGACGGGACGTGGAGAGTCTGCGGCGATTACCGCCAATTGAACGCGGTCACCACGCCCGACCGTTATCCGACTCCCCACCTCTACGACTGCACCGTCAATTTGCAGGGCAAAAGCATTTTCACTTCCCTCGACCTCCATCGGGCGTACAATCAAATACCGATGGCGCCCGAGGACATACAGAAGACCGCGGTATGCACACCCTTCGGATTATTTGAATTTTGCGTCATGACGTACGGTCTTCGTAATGCTGGCCAGTCATTCCAGCGCTACATCAACCGCGCGCTGGGCGATCTGGACTTCGCGTTCGTTTATATCGACGATATTTTAATAGCGTCATCCTCTCCTGAGGAGCATGCTGCCCATCTTCGGGAAGTATTTTCTAGACTGAGGAAGTTCCACCTTCGTCTGAATGTGGACAAATGTGTCTTCGGTGTCCCCGAGTTAGAATTTCTGGGCCACACGGTCGATGGCAGGGGAATTAGTCCCACTGCTGATAAGGTCGCCGCGATTATGCAGTTCCCTAAGCCCACTAATATTGTGCAACTTCGCCGATTTCTTGGTATGGCGAATTTTTATCGTAGGAATTTGGCCCACTGCGCGTCCACTCAGGCGCCTTTGAACGCGTACCTTCGCGATTCGCGCAAAAATGACAAGCGGGAGATTGTTTGGACTGCTGAGGCGGAGAAAGCGTTTGACCAGGTCAAGGCTGACCTCGCCAACGCCGCCCTCCTTGTTCATCCGCGTTACGGCGCGGACATTCGTTTGGTGACCGACGCGTCGGATTCGGCTATCGGCGCGGTTCTTGAGCAGCGGTCCCCTTCGTCGGGGTGGGAGCCGTTGTCGTTCTTTTCGAGGAAGTTTTCGTCCGCGCAGGTGAATTATAGCACCTATGACAGGGAGCTTACGGCGATTTACGAGGCTGTGAAGTATTTTCGCCCTCTCGTGGAGGGTCGGGATTTCGGTATAGTCTCGGATCACAAGCCCCTCATTTATGCGTTTCTTCAGAGGTCCGATAAAGCGTCTCCGAGGCAGGTGCGTCAATTGTCCTTCATTGCCCAGTTCTCCACTCGGATTGAGCACATTGCCGGAGCCGACAATGTGGTGGCGGACGCGCTTTCACGCGTCGATGCGTTGCGTTTACCGGTCGAGGTCGAGCTGGTTCAGCTTGCAGAGCAGCAAGAGTGCGATGAGCAGCTAAAGCTGATTCGTGAAGCGAAGGATTATCCGTTGAAAATGAAAGCGATTCAATGGGGTCCTACCCATACAACGGTTTTTTGCGATATCACGGGCGAGGCAATCCGTCCCTACATTCCAGCAAGCTTGCGGGAGTTGGTTTTCGGGTTGTTTCATCGCCCGGCGCATCCGAGTGCGAGGATCACCGATCGTTTGATCCGCCAGCGCTATGTCTGGCCGGAGATGCATCGCGATATCGCGAAATGGTGCAAGACTTGCACGGACTGTCAGCAATCCAAAGTATCGCGTCACGTGAGCCAGGTTCCGGGGCGATTTGTGGCACCCGACGGTAGGTTTGACCACGTTCACATTGACATTGTCGGTCCGCTTCCGGCGCAGAACGGGCTTAGCCACTGTCTCACGATGATAGACAGATTCTCGCGATGGGTTGAAGCGGTACCCCTGCGAGAGATTTCTGCTCAGGCCGTTGCCGAGGCATTTTTCGATTCGTGGGTCTCGCGATACGGTGCTCCGAAGATACTGACAACGGATCAGGGTGCTCAATTCGAGTCGAGACTGTTTACAGCTCTGCTGTCGTTGATTGGTTGCGAGCGCATTCGCACCACGGCTTATCACCCCGCGTCTAACGGGATGATCGAGCGCTGGCATCGTGTGTTCAAGGCCGCAATCATGTGCCATGCTGACGCAAACTGGCCTCGCTCGCTGCCGACTGTCCTGCTGGGACTGCGATCTCACGTGCGATCCGACGTTGGTGCGTCCCCTGCCGAGTTCCTGTTTGGGACGACGTTGCGACTGCCTGGGGAATTCTTCCTGCCGGATGATTTCGTTCCGGATCCTAATATATTTGTTAACGAGTTTCGGGAGTATATGCGTCTGGTACGACCGGTACCAGTCGCGCACAAGTACAAAAAGCGCGCCTTTGTATTTAAGGAGTTGCACTCGTGTTCCCACGTATTTTTGCGGAATATGGTGAAGAGGTCCCTCGAACGACCGTATACCGGTCCGCATAAGGTTCTCCAACGCGTTTCTGAGCGGGTTTTCAGAATCGAGGTGAAGGGTGAGGCGAAGTGCGTATCGGTCGAGTTACTTAAACCAGCGCATCTAATAGCCGATGACCTTGTCGATGTCGGGTTACCCGACGGCGGGAACGTCGATGGCCCGTCCGTTGCCTCGCGTGCCCCTACCGTTCTGAGAACGTATGAGCGCAAGAGAATAACATTTGCACCGATGCCAAAGACAAACCAAACTAGTAATTTTAAGACTGATTAATGTTAGCGCGCGAATTATTTTGTAACCTGCGTTTGCAATGGATGCGTTGCGTAAGTGATAATGTTTTGTCGCACCATTAGCTTTACTGCATTATTTTTTGTTTTCCTTCTTCTCTTCTTGTGATACAATATCTCCGTCGCGCGAAGTTTTATATTTTCTATCTAATATTCTTGGAGGGGAGTGCTGTGGGGAACGCGTCGTGCGGCTCCCTCTAGTCGGTTCCCCCACCTCGGGATGTTGAGTGGGGAGTGGAAGAGAACGGTGGTTTCGGCGCCATGGTGTCATGGCGCCATTGTCTGTAAGGATCCACCAGAGTAGGGCTGGAGTTCCAGCTCTCTCGCAGAGTACAATTATATACATTTCATATCGAGTTTAATAAGTTGGCTATTCACTATCCGATCCTGAACACGTCCTTCTCTCCGTTTGATAAGTGGGGCAGTTAGCCCTAGGAGATTTGGCCAAGCCAACATGACACATCCAACAGCGCCATCTGAAGGCCACAATTGCCAAAGAATTTCCTACGTGTGACGTCACATGGACTTATTTCAAAAAGTATTTATTCTTTCTTTAATAATATACAGGATCAGTGATTACAATTGTTACAAAATAATATAAGCGCATATAAATCCAAAGAGGGACTTTCAACATTTACATTTACAAATCCACGTCCCGTAACCACTGGTACCTAGTAGGGGCGATATCAGGAAATTTCATTCAGTATTTTCGACTTCTTTTTTGTGTAGAATCATCATGTTCCGCGTTGTGTTAGCGCTGAAAACAAATACAATATTAGCATAAAATTAAACGTAACGTATGAATAAACAGAATACATGCGATACTTACTTCAGCTCCATCTCCACACAGTACACAGTCTAGGCGATCATACATGCTCCTGCGAACATTAAAATTTATAAGAAAATATATCTTAAATTATTATCTACTAAACAAGACGCTGAACATTCGCACTTCGCGCATAACCCTACTTTTCTGTCTTCTAGATAATGCGAATCTCGATGTCCGCGACGTAGATAATTAGAAATTATTCAATTCCATAATTACGTTTGCCTTCTGGATACGACGAGATGCTTTGTCTGGATGTTGATGGATGAAATTACTTGGAATATTCTTCGATTTTGCCGGCACTGACTGCCACCGCCAGTGACTGCCACCTCAGACCTCGAAAACTGGAAGTGGCACCCGTTGCCCGTTGTGCTTGAAGACGTACGCTCAAAGAATATTCTAAGTAATCTCATCCATCAATATTCAAACAAATCATCTCGGCGTATCCAGAAGGCAAACGTAATTATGGAATTGAATAATTTCTAATTATCTACGTCGCGGACATCGAGATTCGCATTATCTAGAAAACAGAAAAGTAGGGTTATGCGCGAAGTGCGAATGTTCAGAGTCTTGTTTAGTAGATAATAATTTAAGACATATTTTCTTATAAATTTTAATGTTCGCAGGAGCATGCATGATCGCCTAGACTGTGTACTGTGTGGAGATGGAGCTGAAGTAAGTATCGCATGTATTCTGTTTATTCATACGTTACGTTTAATTTTATGCTAATATTGTATTTGTTTTCAGCGCTAACACAACGCGGAACATGATGATTCTACACAAAAAAGAAGTCGAAAATACTGAATGAAATTTCCTGATATCGCCCCTACTAGGTACCAGTGGTTACGGGACGTGGATTTGTAAATGTAAATGTTGAAAGTCCCTCTTTGGATTTATATGCGCTTATATTATTTTGTAACAATTGTAATCACTGATCCTGTATATTATTAAAGAAAGAATAAATACTTTTTGAAATAAGTCCATGTGACGTCACACGTAGGAAATTCTTTGGCAATTGTGGCCTTCAGATGGCGCTGTTGGATGTGTCAGGCGAGCAGCAGGACCTGCCGTCGATCTGCCGTCGATCTGCCGGCAGACCCTGCTGTCAATCTGCCGGCAGACTGCAGGCAGATGGCTATCAGGGGATGTAATAAATACTTACACCTATTCTTTAAGACTTTTTTATAATAAAAACATTTATTTTTTCTTAAAAATGCGGAAAAATTGTAACTTAATAACCTACCATATAACCTAAATAGCATAAAAGTAGTATAAGGAACATTGTTGCGTAGAACGAAGTTGCAAACATAGACATTTTTATAAACACCCGTCAGAGGGCACTACTCTGTCTGCAATTTACCGATCATCGAAAATCATTTTGGATAAATGACACTAGCGCCAACTGTAACCACTCATTCAAACTCGTGCTTGCGCCTTACTTCATACACTACAAAAATGCCCAAGTGATCAGGTACGCGACACTCCAAGGAGCTGAAAATAAAAAAATAATTAAATAAGATATTTTCGGAGATGGTACCAATCCCTCCAATAATCACACCACTCCCGGGATCTCCTCGACAAATGGTAACGTACTAATAAACATTCCGTCTCCTTTTCCAAATTAACAAATCTATTAAAACCTCAAGACACCACCTCATACTCCACCGGACACGCTCCCGACAACTCCGGAGTTTCCAATGACCCCGGATTTCCAACTCCCGAGGGCTCCGGAATTCAGAATCCCAGAGGTGCCCCCACAAAAATGGCCAGCCCTGATAAAGATTAATATTCCGGATCCTGACTGGGAAACGTATAGGGCATTACCAAAAACAGACCCAAGGAAAAGAATCTGGCGTCTCTTGGGACTGTTTGGCACCGGGGCGGCACACATCCCTACAGGCCCATGAGAAAGGAAGAGAAGGAAAATAAATAAAAAAAAATGTACATATTAATAAATAACCATATATATATACGAATCTTCCATTGCGTTCCCCACCTCCATTCCAATCTCTCGAGGACGAGAGATCCCCCAGGGGGGGGGGGAGGTGTAACGTCCCACGCGGAATCCAAACCGATAATTACCGACCGCCGGTAAAGTAAACCGATCTCCATTATCGCGAAATCGTCCTACGTTACCATACAAAATTATTCTATACATGAATTATAATTAATTAATGATTCAAACGAATACTAAAGAAACAAATGTTATAGAGATGTTAGGAATAATTTAATGTAAATACTGACAAAAGCGCAAGATAAAATATAATGTATTAAGCGAGTAAAAAGCAAAATAATAAATAAGCGACTCACTGCGCATGCGCCAGCTATCAAATTTCGGGTATAAAAGGAGGCGCACGATGCGCAGCGCGAGCATTCCAGGGCATTTAAGGTTACGATTCGAATACGCTCTCTCAACTGACGAATACTTAAACCGTTGAATACTTAAACCCTTAAACATTGAATTTGTCTTGGAACGCACTATCAACTCAGGTCTTCAAAAAAAAAAAAAAAATAGTTCCATTTGAAAAACCGAACTTGACCATCGTATCTTTTAAAATAGTAATCGAAAACAAAATTCGTTCGCGCTAATAAATGGGCCCCCTCGAACCATGCAATTCCCTATTTTTTTTATATTTTTATCGACAATACTTTAAGAGATATCGCGCTGTCCATTCCTTAGTGGGACACCCTGTATATGCTACCAATAGATCAGATGTATCTATCATAGATGAGTTTAATGATCTTCTAGATCGGATCAATGCGACGGACCAAAGTAACTACTTTATCATAGTGGGGGACCTGAACGCCCGCAGAAGAGAGTGGGGGGACTCAGCTTCTAATACCAGAGGAGGATACATAAAGAACTGGGAAATTTCTCATTCAATCAGATATAAATTTAAAATAATAACATCTGCAGAACCTACCTTTCCTTCAGCAAATTCATTCCTGGACATTTGCATCGCAGACATTCGACTCACCTTCAAAAATACAATGAACGATAAGTTAAAAACACATCACTACGACAGCGACCACAGAGCAATAATAGCAGAAATCTCATTAGTTAATGACTTGGAGATACCTATCAACAACACCGACCCCAAGACACATTTTGCATACAAGAAATGCAACTGGAAATAATTCAGACAGAAGATCAATAGAAGCAATCCAACCCCAATCCCGGAGGACAGAAATCTTACGAACCTCGAAATTGATGAGAATCTTACAACCCTGGAACTCAGCATCCGTTCAGCTCTAACCTTGTCCACACCAAAAGTTAAAAGAAGGGATTATACCAACATATACACCAATAACAAAATAAAGAAACTTATTAAATATATATCATATGTCGTCTCGCAAATACATAGAACATACAAACGTGGATATACAACTCAGCAAACCACCTTCCTTAAAGAGCTTTTAAAATCCATTAGAAGCTCCATAGAGGTGGAAATGAAGAGAAATATCATCAGTTACTGGGAGAACAAGGAGAAAGAAATAGATCATCAGAGAACGGACAATTTCTTTCCCAAAATTAAAGATTATTCCGCAGCAAACCTCACAATTCGATAGAAAAAAATACAACTTGATGTAGGGAAACACGGTTGGATTGCCGAACTTAACATCCCTGATGATCACATCATACATGATGGAAACTTATTCACAGTAGCAGGACCTGTAAATATAGCGAATGTCTTGGGCAAACACTACTAAGCCGTTAATACCCCCTCACCTAGTGACATCAGTAATCGGCTACATAACTTAATAGAGGCGGAGAGCACAAGGGGTAAAGATGAGCTAAATCATTTTAGAATACATCAAAAACATATCATACAATTCACTGAAGACAATAGAGCTACATTCCCAATAGGCCCTGAAGTGGACTTCAACTTATGCTGAGCCTGCGCGTATGCAGACGATCTGATTATATATGCGTGGAAGGGAAAAAGCCATCACTGATTCAAGCAGATCTCCAAACTACTGTAAACCATATAGATACTTACTACAAAACCTGGAAATTAAGAATAAACCCGTTAACATGTGAGACAATTCTGTCTAGAAAGCCGACTAGATTCTTCAGCAAATTTCAGAAAAGGGATTTAAGACTATTCAGTATTGATATCGCAGATAGCCCGTCTAATGAAAGAATAAAAATTCCGCACAAGGTATTAGTCAGATATCTAGGCATACAGATGGATAATCTGGCGAGGATGTCCAAGCATGGGGACATTCAGCTAAACAAGGCCCGCAAGGCATTTTATAGCTGTGGCAGGCTATTCTACTCCAGAAATTTGAGCGATAGGGCGAAGATAATCTGCTATATGCTTTTAATCAGACCAATTATGACATACGCAGCCCCCACTTGGTTTAATGTTAACGCAGCAACAATGGAGAAGCTTAGAAAGTTGGAACGACAAATACTCAGACACTGTATTTTTAAACACCGATCGGCTTCTTCAAACTACACCAAATATGTTAGCAATATTGTCCTATATAAGGAGTCTAATATTACTCGAATAGACAATTTCGTTTTACAGTTGGTTAGAGATTATTATGTGACATCCGTGTCCATTGACGATAACGAAATTATTAAGGACATTTTAAAGATAAACGATGTTTATGCCAGGGATTCCCTGACTTCCGGATGTATACCCCCCCTCCCCAAGTATTCACCTATTTAGATAAGAAAGGTTATATCCAAAACGAATTAAACATCCCGACAATTTATCATTGGCCGCGACGATTGGAAGCGAACAAAAACATTATGTACGATCCTCTCACGAACCCTTCTAACACGCCAGAGGACTTTAAATATTCTATTAGATTATCTCCAATTGACTATTTCAACCCTGCAAGACTTAGCAACAAATATTGGAGGCTAAACACAAACTGTACTTATATAATGGAGTTAAAAAATAGAATCCTCAGTCAGGTGCATAGACAGGATGTTAACAGATAACTACGGCGTACTTAAAAAGAGATAGGCCTAAGACCTTTGTAAATAGTCATGTAAATATATTTAGTTTAAATTAGCGTAGGTTAGATTTAAGTAGATCCAAATTTAGATTTAAGACCCCACCAAAGTGACCTGCTAGGTTTAGAGCCGATTTTTCCTAGGATACCAAAGTGATTAAAAGCAAAATAATAAATAAGCGACTCACTGCGC
This sequence comes from Andrena cerasifolii, assembly GCF_050908995.1. NCBI lineage: Eukaryota > Metazoa > Arthropoda > Insecta > Hymenoptera > Andrenidae > Andrena > Andrena cerasifolii. The sequence continues at coordinate 431,478 of NC_135133.1, read as the reverse complement.
ATGCGCAAGCTATCAAATTTCGGGTATAAAAGGAGGCGCACGATGCGCAGCGCGAGCATTCCAGGGCATTTAAGGTTACGATTCGAATACGCTCTCTCAACTGACGAATACTTAAACCTAGAGGCAGCTTAAGTTTCAACCAGTGGCGGATCTCCAGTGTATAAAAGTTACTGGTGCTCCTTTTTGGTCTTTGTATTTTGAAGTTATAGAACCTCGCTTTAGCGGCCGATGTTCTTGGTAAAAGCAAGGCCTCGAAGAGCATAAAATAAAAACTCTGTCAAAAGAAACGAGCTCGCTCCGAAGACGGTAGCGGCCGTTCTTACTACAGACATTGCCAAGAGTCATCGAGCTCGCTCCGGAAACGGTAGCGGCCGAATATTTAATAAATATTCACGTAACATTAATTAGCATAAATATAAAAAACTATAGAAAACCCAAAAAACAGAATATATAATCGTAGACTGTAAGCAATATTAGAATAAGTATTGTCAAATAAAGTCATTGTTAAGTTTTTAAGTCGTGGATTTTAATCCTTAGTTGTAATAACGAACTCCCACCTATCCTATACTCGAGGGGACGCCGCTCTCCTCTCGAGGACCTACTAGCTTCAGTTGTTTTCGGACAGCCGAACGTTACAGGTCGGATATTTTTTGGTGACAGCGGTGGGATAATTTCGTTTAGTAGGATAATTTCGATTAAAGGGGATATTTCTCTTAAAGTGAAACCACTCCAGAAGTGAGCATTTTCCAGAAATTTTTTCTTCTCTAAATTCTACAGAGGCTTAAAAAAAAAAAAAAACTTCACAACATGAACCTGACACACTGGGAGAAGCAATGGCTAACCTAGCAATCAATACAGAAACACAGGGGACTACAGAAACTCCAGAAATTATTTCAGGAGATACAAACACTCCAGGAACTTCAAATCCACAAGTTAATATGAATACAGCTACGAATGTATATCCTCACTTACCACACATTAGTCCCCTCTTTCGATGGTAGAAATATACCAATACATCAATTTATTAAAAGTTGTCGACACGCACGACGCATGGTTAATCCGAATGCAGAGTATGGATTAGTTCAACTCATTAAAAATAAGCTTTTCGGACAAGCTTCTAGAGTAGTTTTGAACGGGGATTATAATTCAATCGATGACCTCATTTCAGTACTAGAATCACGATTTGCACCATTACATACTTCCATACAATTATATGGGGAATTATCAAAAATTGCACAATTACCTAACGAAACAACGGTAGATTATAGCAGTCGTGTATCCAATCTCCTTCTTCAGATTAAACATTGCAATGCGATAGAAGTACCTACACACGTAGTGCAATTTAATATAACCGCGGAACAAAACGCCATTAAAGCCTTTCTAACAACACGCCTTCAGCAGCCTTGATCGCGCTATCAATATCGCCATTAAAGCAGAAGCAGAATGTAATGAAAATCAGATACGAGCAAGGGAAGCAGCAGGAATAACACAAACTAATCGATGTACAAACTGCCTTGGATACGGCCATATTGCCACCGCCTGCAGCAGTCAAATTTCACGAACCAGTTGGTACCAACAAACAACACATTCTGTGATTTTTGCCGAAGATCAGGTCACATGACGCAAGATTGTACAAGCCGGAGTTACACGAGCAGAGCCCCTCAATCTAACGTATACTGTAAGGTAACGTAACGTCGAAGAACAGGTCACATGACACAAGATTGCAGAAGCCAAAATTACACGACCAAAGCTCCTCAATCCAACTCATATTGTGATCATTGTCGACGACCAGGTCACACAATACAGGAATGTAGAAGTAAAAATTATGCAAATCGGATGCAGAAACCAGAAATATTCTGCGAATATTGCAAATTCAGAGGCCATACAGTAGAGCAATGTAGAAAGAAGATGTACTTCGACAGGAAAGAAAGAGAAGAACAACCTCGTATGGTACGTAGGCAGGCTATACTCGGATTAAAAACAGAGCAAATTAGGAAACCCCCTAGCATCCTTCTCTCTGATCTAGGATTCAATGGAGAAGAAGCAACGTTAATGATTGATACCGGATCCGATTTGAATGTAATTAAAAGGAGTGCTGTTTCACCCAATATACCAATCTTCACGGACACCTTGTTCGACCTTAATGGTATTACGGACGGCCTACTCAGCACCATAGGATACATCAAGATCAGAACATTAAATACAGAAATCATCATCCATGTTGTAGAAGACCTCCCTATCAAACAGGATGGAATATTGGGAACAGAATTCTTTCAAACTAACGGCGCAACCATCGACTACATGAAATCAGCGATAACTATTGGAATGGAAACTATTCCATTCATTGATCCAGAAATGGTCACAATACCAGCCAGAACAAGAAGTCAAATATATGTACGGGTCCTTAACACACGATCTACCACAGGATATATTCCAAGAATTAAAATTCACCCAAATATACATATGGGAAATGCAGTAGTTTCAAATAATAACGGCATAGCATATCTCTTCGCAATAAACACATCTTCAAAAGACATTAAAATCCCCGTACCATCAGTCGAATTAGAACCTTTCGACGAAGTACCTATAAAAGATGAAACGTCAGACAAATACAGAAAAACTAACAGAATACACCAACTACTACAACAATTACGATTAGAACATTTAAATTCAGAAGAACGAGCCAGTGTTGAAGAATTAATTAAAGAACACGCGGATAGATTCTACCTTCCAGGAGAAAAACTAGAAGCAACAAATAAAGCCTATCATAAAATAATAACGGAAAACGACGTTCCTGTTTTCACAAAACAATATAGATACCCTCAAGCATATAAAGAAGAAGTAAAAAGACAAACTAAAGAATTACTTGAAAAAGGAATCATACAGCCCTCATCATCGCCATACAATTCACCCATATGGATTGTACCTAAAAAGGAAGAGCCAGGATTGTAATAGACTTCAGGAAATTAAATGAGAAAACAATTGGAGACGCCTACCCCCTACCAAATATAACTGACATACTAGATCAGTTAGGAAGTGCGAAATATTTCTCTGTCTTTGATCTTGCATCTGGCTTTCACCAAATTCCTATGCATCCAGATCATCGACACAAGACAGCTTTCTCTACAATATACGGACACTATGAATTTAATAGAATGCCATTTGGACTTAAGAATGCACCAGCTACGTTCCAGAGACTCATGGATCAAGTCTTGACAGGACTTCAGGGGATAGAACTTTTTGTATATTTAGATGACATCGTGATATATGCCAGCTCAATGAAAGAACATGCAACAAAATTTAAAAGACTAATGAATAGATTAAGAGACGCAAATCTCTACCTTCAACCGGATAAATGTGAATTTTTAAAGAAAGAAGTATCGTACCTAGGACATATAATAGGAGAAGAAGGAGTTAAGCCAGACCCAAAGAAAATAATAGCTGTAAAAGAATTCCCAACTCCTACAACAGTCAAGAATGTAAAACAGTTCTTAGGACTGAGTGGATATTATAGAAGATTTATAAAGGATTTTTCAAGAATTGCAAGACCACTATCAAATCTCACTAAAAAGGATTATCAATTCGAATGGACGTATAAACAACAAAAAGCATTCGAAACTCTACGAGAAGCACTCTGCAAAGAACCTATTCTGCAATTTCCAGATTTCGAAAAAACATTTAACATTACGACAGACGCTTCAGGCATTGCTGTTGGCGCAGTTCTTAGTCAAGGGGAAATAGGGAAAGATTTACCAGTAGCTTACGCATCCCGTGTTTTAAACGATGCAGAGACGCGATATTCACCTACGGAAAGAGAATTACTAGCAATAATATACGCGGTATTCCATTTTCGACCTTATATTTATGGCAGAAAATTTTATCTCATAACAGATCATAAACCTTTAGAATGGCATCAAAATCTATCTAATCCGACCTCACGTTTAGTACGATGGAAAATTAAACTCGCAGAGTACGATTATAAAATACTATATAAACCAGGAAACTACAATACGAACGCGGATGTCTTATCTGGAAATCCAATTTCATTACCGTTAAACGCGAAACGAGCACATTCGGAAACAAGTTCTCATGAAAATAAAAAACACAAACAATTTCATCAATTCAAAACGCGGCAACGGGAGACTACTGCCTCAACGTCAGAAAACCCAGCTCCATACAAACAACCCAGAATTAGCTCTTCGGATTCTGATTCTTCATCGTACGACGAAAGCGACTCGATAAATATAAAGCGAAAAAAAAACAAAAATCGAACACCTCCTCCTCTCATCCGGAAGCTAAAAAACCAAATATTGAACCATCGGAAACACATACACCACCTCGCCGTGCGGAAATATTCATACCCTCCCAAAAAACGGAAATATATACACGCCCCCAAATCTCGGTACCCGTTGAAGTACATGCGCCCCCTCAAGTCACAGAACCCCTAACAATACATACACCCGCTCAAGACATAATACAAGACACCACAAGGAAAGCACCTCACATCAAGAAACCTCAAGAAGACCTAATAGAAGAAATAGACGAAGCAACCATAGTACCAAAACACAATTATAAAGATCCTCCCAAAATTAGTGCAGAAACAAGTTCAGACAAAAGCACTCACCATACACCTAAAAAGAAAAAGCAAAAATTAAAATCCATATAACTCCTATAACTCCTATAACTCCTATAACTCCTATAAAAATAAGGAAGAAGAAAATACTTACTCCTCCTCCATCATCTTCTCTCTCTCTCCACGGCATAAACAAACATCAACCAAGCCAAGAATAGTTTCAAATATTCCAATCAGACAACAACACACAGAGGTAAAAGATCACCTATGGATGGGAAAAGGATATGTAGCAACATTCATAAACACACAAGGCAGTCCAATAGGACCAGCAGGAGAAAAATTATATAAAGAAAAAAATATAAAACCTCACAAACTTTACCAGCCATTAGAAGTTGGGGAGTTCGTAAAGCTCAAAGAAGGAAAACATACAATAATTGGACTCATCACAACGAACCATCCATCAGAAGAAGACTTATATAAAGCACTTAAAACACTCCACGCACAAATACCTAAAAATACAACAAAAATATACATATCAGCAGAAAGAAATAAAATCTCATTATATAAATTACAAGAATTAATAAATATAATATTCCTACAAGAAGACATCCAATTTGTATTCTGCAAGGGCACTCTTCTAACTCCTCCTGTACAAGATAGACAGCAGATCATCCAGGAGAATCACCAATCACCTATAGGCGGACACAAAGGAATTACAAAGACATACCATCGCATAAGAAGCAAATATTATTGGAAGAATATGAAATATGAAATAACACAATTTATTAAAACTTGCTTAGATTGTCAAAAAACTAAATTAGTACGAGTAAAAAATAAGGAACCCATGATACTGACAGATACACCTGTTGACGCTTTTGATAAGATTTCTATGGATATAGTAGGACCACTACCCTTCACAAATACTGGGAATAGTTATATACTCACTATTCAGGACAATTTAACAAAATATTCTCTCGCTATACCATTGGCAAACATTACTTCAGAGGACATAGCCGAGGCATTCACAGAACACTTCATCTGTAAATTTGCTGCAAGTCCTAAAGCAATCCTCACTGATCAGGGACCAAACTTCATTAGTTCCCTTATGAAAAAATTCGCAAGAGCGTTTCACATTAAACAATACCGAACCTCTGCATTTCATCCTCAATCCAATGGATCCTTAGAGAGAAGCCACCACGTCCTTGTTGAGTACCTACGACATTACGTATCAAAAGAAAAACAATGGGATCAATGGTTACCTCAAGCAATGTTTTCATTGTATTAACAAGTACTCACGAAGGCACGAAATTTACGCCTCACGAACTTGTTTTTGGTAGAAAAGCACGTCTTCCGTCAAGCATTCCTCCAACTGACCATATTAAAACATATCCGGACTACGTCGATAAATTAATGGACAAACTATACCACATTCGACAAATGGCGCGAAAAAATCTAGAAGAATAAAAAATTCGACAGAAACATTATTACGACCGGAAGATTCAATCTCAAACGTATAAAATAGGAGATTGGGTATGGTTACTAAATCCACGAAGAGAAAAATTAGGACCGGAATATAGCGGACCCTACCGGATTACCGAAGTCATGGAGAACAGCAACCTGAAAATAGCAATAAACCCTAAACAAATGCGAAACGTTCATATGAACAGAATAAAAAAAGCTTATTTACCTTAAAAAAAAAAAATAATAATAAATAAAAAAAAAAGTGGCAACCCTGCGTGGGAGTCAATATAAAAGAGGAGCAGACGCAAGATTCCTTCACTCTAGCACACGCATCCATACGTGCAACAACGTATTCAAACGAATAAGCAAGCGCAACAAAATGGACAAATTTATATGTCTGAAAAAAATTAAAAAAAAATATATATATTATTATGAAGAAAACCACATTCTTTGCGAATACTGTGCGCAAAGAATAGGGAGAGTCTACGGACACCCAGCATCCGAGCATCTTCTTACATTAGCCACAACACGAAAAGATAGACAATGTTTTATTTGTCGACGAATTCTATATATAAAAAAGCAAGCAACTACTTGTGCTTTATGCACTTTACTATCATATCAAATAACACCAATATCATCCATAAATAATATGGAATTAGGATACGTTTATCCCGGTATTCGGGAACGAATTTTAAAAAATCTCTAAAACTATTAAAAAAAAGCAATCCTGCAACAAGTCAAAGCGCATACATATGTTAACGAGGAACGATATCCTAAGAAACAATAATCTTTCATGTACATATTGATGCAGTTTTTTTTTCTCTTTTACACACTACAGTTACACACACACACACACACACACACACACACACACACACACACGCACGCACGCACGCACACACGACCCTGATAACCAGATCAGGCAGCAGGATCTGCCGGCAGCTGCGATGCAGCCTACGTCCGCATTCAGCTACGGTTCTGCCGGTAGGGTCTGCCGGCAGATCGACGGCAGATCGACGGCAGATCGACGGCAGGTCCTGCTGCTCGCCTGACACATCCAACAGCGCCATCTGAAGGCCACAATTGCCAAAGAATTTCCTACGTGTGACGTCACATGGACTTATTTCAAAAAGTATTTATTCTTTCTTTAATAATATACAGGATCAGTGATTACAATTGTTACAAAATAATATAAGCGCATATAAATCCAAAGAGGGACTTTCAACATTTACATTTACAAATCCACGTCCCGTAACCACTGGTACCTAGTAGGGGCGATATCAGGAAATTTCATTCAGTATTTTCGACTTCTTTTTTGTGTAGAATCATCATGTTCCGCGTTGTGTTAGCGCTGAAAACAAATACAATATTAGCATAAAATTAAACGTAACGTATGAATAAACAGAATACATGCGATACTTACTTCAGCTCCATCTCCACACAGTACACAGTCTAGGCGATCATACATGCTCCTGCGAACATTAAAATTTATAAGAAAATATATCTTAAATTATTATCTACTAAACAAGACGCTGAACATTCGCACTTCGCGCATAACCCTACTTTTCTGTCTTCTAGATAATGCGAATCTCGATGTCCGCGACGTAGATAATTAGAAATTATTCAATTCCATAATTACGTTTGCCTTCTGGATACGACGAGATGCTTTGTCTGGATGTTGATGGATGAAATTACTTGGAATATTCTTCGATTTTGCCGGCACTGACTGCCACCGCCAGTGACTGCCACCTCAGACCTCGAAAACTGGAAGTGGCACCCGTTGCCCGTTGTGCTTGAAGACGTACGCTCAAAGAATATTCTAAGTAATCTCATCCATCAATATTCAAACAAATCATCTCGGCGTATCCAGAAGGCAAACGTAATTATGGAATTGAATAATTTCTAATTATCTACGTCGCGGACATCGAGATTCGCATTATCTAGAAAACAGAAAAGTAGGGTTATGCGCGAAGTGCGAATGTTCAGAGTCTTGTTTAGTAGATAATAATTTAAGACATATTTTCTTATAAATTTTAATGTTCGCAGGAGCATGCATGATCGCCTAGACTGTGTACTGTGTGGAGATGGAGCTGAAGTAAGTATCGCATGTATTCTGTTTATTCATACGTTACGTTTAATTTTATGCTAATATTGTATTTGTTTTCAGCGCTAACACAACGCGGAACATGATGATTCTACACAAAAAAGAAGTCGAAAATACTGAATGAAATTTCCTGATATCGCCCCTACTAGGTACCAGTGGTTACGGGACGTGGATTTGTAAATGTAAATGTTGAAAGTCCCTCTTTGGATTTATATGCGCTTATATTATTTTGTAACAATTGTAATCACTGATCCTGTATATTATTAAAGAAAGAATAAATACTTTTTGAAATAAGTCCATGTGACGTCACACGTAGGAAATTCTTTGGCAATTGTGGCCTTCAGATGGCGCTGTTGGATGTGTCAGGCGAGCAGCAGGACCTGCCGTCGATCTGCCGTCGATCTGCCGGCAGACCCTGCTGTCAATCTGCCGGCAGACTGCAGGCAGATGGCTATCAGGGGATGTAATAAATACTTACACCTATTCTTTAAGACTTTTTTATAATAAAAACATTTATTTTTTCTTAAAAATGCGGAAAAATTGTAACTTAATAACCTACCATATAACCTAAATAGCATAAAAGTAGTATAAGGAACATTGTTGCGTAGAACGAAGTTGCAAACATAGACATTTTTATAAACACCCGTCAGAGGGCACTACTCTGTCTGCAATTTACCGATCATCGAAAATCATTTTGGATAAATGACACTAGCGCCAACTGTAACCACTCATTCAAACTCGTGCTTGCGCCTTACTTCATACACTACAAAAATGCCCAAGTGATCAGGTACGCGACACTCCAAGGAGCTGAAAATAAAAAAATAATTAAATAAGATATTTTCGGAGATGGTACCAATCCCTCCAATAATCACACCACTCCCGGGATCTCCTCGACAAATGGTAACGTACTAATAAACATTCCGTCTCCTTTTCCAAATTAACAAATCTATTAAAACCTCAAGACACCACCTCATACTCCACCGGACACGCTCCCGACAACTCCGGAGTTTCCAATGACCCCGGATTTCCAACTCCCGAGGGCTCCGGAATTCAGAATCCCAGAGGTGCCCCCACAAAAATGGCCAGCCCTGATAAAGATTAATATTCCGGATCCTGACTGGGAAACGTATAGGGCATTACCAAAAACAGACCCAAGGAAAAGAATCTGGCGTCTCTTGGGACTGTTTGGCACCGGGGCGGCACACATCCCTACAGGCCCATGAGAAAGGAAGAGAAGGAAAATAAATAAAAAAAAATGTACATATTAATAAATAACCATATATATATACGAATCTTCCATTGCGTTCCCCACCTCCATTCCAATCTCTCGAGGACGAGAGATCCCCCAGGGGGGGGGGGAGGTGTAACGTCCCACGCGGAATCCAAACCGATAATTACCGACCGCCGGTAAAGTAAACCGATCTCCATTATCGCGAAATCGTCCTACGTTACCATACAAAATTATTCTATACATGAATTATAATTAATTAATGATTCAAACGAATACTAAAGAAACAAATGTTATAGAGATGTTAGGAATAATTTAATGTAAATACTGACAAAAGCGCAAGATAAAATATAATGTATTAAGCGAGTAAAAAGCAAAATAATAAATAAGCGACTCACTGCGCATGCGCCAGCTATCAAATTTCGGGTATAAAAGGAGGCGCACGATGCGCAGCGCGAGCATTCCAGGGCATTTAAGGTTACGATTCGAATACGCTCTCTCAACTGACGAATACTTAAACCGTTGAATACTTAAACCCTTAAACATTGAATTTGTCTTGGAACGCACTATCAACTCAGGTCTTCAAAAAAAAAAAAAAAATAGTTCCATTTGAAAAACCGAACTTGACCATCGTATCTTTTAAAATAGTAATCGAAAACAAAATTCGTTCGCGCTAATAAATGGGCCCCCTCGAACCATGCAATTCCCTATTTTTTTTATATTTTTATCGACAATACTTTAAGAGATATCGCGCTGTCCATTCCTTAGTGGGACACCCTGTATATGCTACCAATAGATCAGATGTATCTATCATAGATGAGTTTAATGATCTTCTAGATCGGATCAATGCGACGGACCAAAGTAACTACTTTATCATAGTGGGGGACCTGAACGCCCGCAGAAGAGAGTGGGGGGACTCAGCTTCTAATACCAGAGGAGGATACATAAAGAACTGGGAAATTTCTCATTCAATCAGATATAAATTTAAAATAATAACACCTGCAGAACCTACCTTTCCTTCAGCAAATTCATTCCTGGACATTTGCATCGCAGACATTCGACTCACCTTCAAAAATACAATGAACGATAAGTTAAAAACACATCACTACGACAGCGACCACAGAGCAATAATAGCAGAAATCTCATTAGTTAATGACTTGGAGATACCTATCAACAACACCGACCCCAAGACACATTTTGCATACAAGAAATGCAACTGGAAATAATTCAGACAGAAGATCAATAGAAGCAATCCAACCCCAATCCCGGAGGACAGAAATCTTACGAACCTCGAAATTGATGAGAATCTTACAACCCTGGAACTCAGCATCCGTTCAGCTCTAACCTTGTCCACACCAAAAGTTAAAAGAAGGGATTATACCAACATATACACCAATAACAAAATAAAGAAACTTATTAAATATATATCATATGTCGTCTCGCAAATACATAGAACATACAAACGTGGATATACAACTCAGCAAACCACCTTCCTTAAAGAGCTTTTAAAATCCATTAGAAGCTCCATAGAGGTGGAAATGAAGAGAAATATCATCAGTTACTGGGAGAACAAGGAGAAAGAAATAGATCATCAGAGAACGGACAATTTCTTTCCCAAAATTAAAGATTATTCCGCAGCAAACCTCACAATTCGATAGAAAAAAATACAACTTGATGTAGGGAAACACGGTTGGATTGCCGAACTTAACATCCCTGATGATCACATCATACATGATGGAAACTTATTCACAGTAGCAGGACCTGTAAATATAGCGAATGTCTTGGGCAAACACTACTAAGCCGTTAATACCCCCTCACCTAGTGACATCAGTAATCGGCTACATAACTTAATAGAGGCGGAGAGCACAAGGGGTAAAGATGAGCTAAATCATTTTAGAATACATCAAAAACATATCATACAATTCACTGAAGACAATAGAGCTACATTCCCAATAGGCCCTGAAGTGGACTTCAACTTATGCTGAGCCTGCGCGTATGCAGACGATCTGATTATATATGCGTGGAAGGGAAAAAGCCATCACTGATTCAAGCAGATCTCCAAACTACTGTAAACCATATAGATACTTACTACAAAACCTGGAAATTAAGAATAAACCCGTTAACATGTGAGACAATTCTGTCTAGAAAGCCGACTAGATTCTTCAGCAAATTTCAGAAAAGGGATTTAAGACTATTCAGTATTGATATCGCAGATAGCCCGTCTAATGAAAGAATAAAAATTCCGCACAAGGTATTAGTCAGATATCTAGGCATACAGATGGATAATCTGGCGAGGATGTCCAAGCATGGGGACATTCAGCTAAACAAGGCCCGCAAGGCATTTTATAGCTGTGGCAGGCTATTCTACTCCAGAAATTTGAGCGATAGGGCGAAGATAATCTGCTATATGCTTTTAATCAGACCAATTATGACATACGCAGCCCCCACTTGGTTTAATGTTAACGCAGCAACAATGGAGAAGCTTAGAAAGTTGGAACGACAAATACTCAGACACTGTATTTTTAAACACCGATCGGCTTCTTCAAACTACACCAAATATGTTAGCAATATTGTCCTATATAAGGAGTCTAATATTACTCGAATAGACAATTTCGTTTTACAGTTGGTTAGAGATTATTATGTGACATCCGTGTCCATTGACGATAACGAAATTATTAAGGACATTTTAAAGATAAACGATGTTTATGCCAGGGATTCCCTGACTTCCGGATGTATACCCCCCCTCCCCAAGTATTCACCTATTTAGATAAGAAAGGTTATATCCAAAACGAATTAAACATCCCGACAATTTATCATTGGCCGCGACGATTGGAAGCGAACAAAAACATTATGTACGATCCTCTCACGAACCCTTCTAACACGCCAGAGGACTTTAAATATTCTATTAGATTATCTCCAATTGACTATTTCAACCCTGCAAGACTTAGCAACAAATATTGGAGGCTAAACACAAACTGTACTTATATAATGGAGTTAAAAAATAGAATCCTCAGTCAGGTGCATAGACAGGATGTTAACAGATAACTACGGCGTACTTAAAAAGAGATAGGCCTAAGACCTTTGTAAATAGTCATGTAAATATATTTAGTTTAAATTAGCGTAGGTTAGATTTAAGTAGATCCAAATTTAGATTTAAGACCCCACCAAAGTGACCTGCTAGGTTTAGAGCCGATTTTTCCTAGGATACCAAAGTGATTAAAAGCAAAATAATAAATAAGCGACTCACTGCGCATGCGCCAGCTATCAAATTTCGGGTATAAAAGGAGGCGCACGATGCGCAGCGCGAGCATTCCAGGGCATTTAAGGTTACGATTCGAATACGCTCTCTCAACTGACGAATACTTAAACCTAGAGGCAGCTTAAGTTTCAACCAGTGGCGGATCTCCAGTGTATAAAAGTTACTGGTGCTCCTTTTTGGTCTTTGTATTTTGAAGTTATAGAACCTCGCTTTAGCGGCCGATGTTCTTGGTAAAAGCAAGGCCTCGAAGAGCATAAAATAAAAACTCTGTCAAAAGAAACGAGCTCGCTCCGAAGACGGTAGCGGCCGTTCTTACTACAGACATTGCCAAGAGTCATCGAGCTCGCTCCGGAAACGGTAGCGGCCGAATATTTAATAAATATTCACGTAACATTAATTAGCATAAATATAAAAAACTATAGAAAACCCAAAAAACAGAATATATAATCGTAGACTGTAAGCAATATTAGAATAAGTATTGTCAAATAAAGTCATTGTTAAGTTTTTAAGTCGTGGATTTTAATCCTTAGTTGTAATAACGAACTCCCACCTATCCTATACTCGAGGGGACGCCGCTCTCCTCTCGAGGACCTACTAGCTTCAGTTGTTTTCGGACAGCCGAACGTTACAGGTCGGATATTTTTTGGTGACAGCGGTGGGATAATTTCGTTTAGTAGGATAATTTCGATTAAAGGGGATATTTCTCTTAAAGTGAAACCACTCCAGAAGTGAGCATTTTCCAGAAATTTTTTCTTCTCTAAATTCTACAGAGGCTTAAAAAAAAAAAAAAACTTCACAACATGAACCTGACACACTGGGAGAAGCAATGGCTAACCTAGCAATCAATACAGAAACACAGGGGACTACAGAAACTCCAGAAATTATTTCAGGAGATACAAACACTCCAGGAACTTCAAATCCACAAGTTAATATGAATACAGCTACGAATGTATATCCTCACTTACCACACATTAGTCCCCTCTTTCGATGGTAGAAATATACCAATACATCAATTTATTAAAAGTTGTCGACACGCACGACGCATGGTTAATCCGAATGCAGAGTATGGATTAGTTCAACTCATTAAAAATAAGCTTTTCGGACAAGCTTCTAGAGTAGTTTTGAACGGGGATTATAATTCAATCGATGACCTCATTTCAGTACTAGAATCACGATTTGCACCATTACATACTTCCATACAATTATATGGGGAATTATCAAAAATTGCACAATTACCTAACGAAACAACGGTAGATTATAGCAGTCGTGTATCCAATCTCCTTCTTCAGATTAAACATTGCAATGCGATAGAAGTACCTACACACGTAGTGCAATTTAATATAACCGCGGAACAAAACGCCATTAAAGCCTTTCTAACAACACGCCTTCAGCAGCCTTGATCGCGCTATCAATATCGCCATTAAAGCAGAAGCAGAATGTAATGAAAATCAGATACGAGCAAGGGAAGCAGCAGGAATAACACAAACTAATCGATGTACAAACTGCCTTGGATACGGCCATATTGCCACCGCCTGCAGCAGTCAAATTTCACGAACCAGTTGGTACCAACAAACAACACATTCTGTGATTTTTGCCGAAGATCAGGTCACATGACGCAAGATTGTACAAGCCGGAGTTACACGAGCAGAGCCCCTCAATCTAACGTATACTGTAAGGTAACGTAACGTCGAAGAACAGGTCACATGACACAAGATTGCAGAAGCCAAAATTACACGACCAAAGCTCCTCAATCCAACTCATATTGTGATCATTGTCGACGACCAGGTCACACAATACAGGAATGTAGAAGTAAAAATTATGCAAATCGGATGCAGAAACCAGAAATATTCTGCGAATATTGCAAATTCAGAGGCCATACAGTAGAGCAATGTAGAAAGAAGATGTACTTCGACAGGAAAGAAAGAGAAGAACAACCTCGTATGGTACGTAGGCAGGCTATACTCGGATTAAAAACAGAGCAAATTAGGAAACCCCCTAGCATCCTTCTCTCTGATCTAGGATTCAATGGAGAAGAAGCAACGTTAATGATTGATACCGGATCCGATTTGAATGTAATTAAAAGGAGTGCTGTTTCACCCAATATACCAATCTTCACGGACACCTTGTTCGACCTTAATGGTATTACGGACGGCCTACTCAGCACCATAGGATACGTCAAGATCAGAACATTAAATACAGAAATCATCATCCATGTTGTAGAAGACCTCCCTATCAAACAGGATGGAATATTGGGAACAGAATTCTTTCAAACTAACGGCGCAACCATCGACTACATGAAATCAGCGATAACTATTGGAATGGAAACTATTCCATTCATTGATCCAGAAATGGTCACAATACCAGCCAGAACAAGAAGTCAAATATATGTACGGGTCCTTAACACACGATCTACCACAGGATATATTCCAAGAATTAAAATTCACCCAAATATACATATGGGAAATGCAGTAGTTTCAAATAATAACGGCATAGCATATCTCTTCGCAATAAACACATCTTCAAAAGACATTAAAATCCCCGTACCATCAGTCGAATTAGAACCTTTCGACGAAGTACCTATAAAAGATGAAACGTCAGACAAATACAGAAAAACTAACAGAATACACCAACTACTACAACAATTACGATTAGAACATTTAAATTCAGAAGAACGAGCCAGTGTTGAAGAATTAATTAAAGAACACGCGGATAGATTCTACCTTCCAGGAGAAAAACTAGAAGCAACAAATAAAGCCTATCATAAAATAATAACGGAAAACGACGTTCCTGTTTTCACAAAACAATATAGATACCCTCAAGCATATAAAGAAGAAGTAAAAAGACAAACTAAAGAATTACTTGAAAAAGGAATCATACAGCCCTCATCATCGCCATACAATTCACCCATATGGATTGTACCTAAAAAGGAAGAGCCAGGATTGTAATAGACTTCAGGAAATTAAATGAGAAAATAATTGGAGACGCCTACCCCCTACCAAATATAACTGACATACTAGATCAGTTAGGAAGTGCGAAATATTTCTCTGTCTTTGATCTTGCATCTGGCTTTCACCAAATTCCTATGCATCCAGATCATCGACACAAGACAGCTTTCTCTACAATATACGGACACTATGAATTTAATAGAATGCCATTTGGACTTAAGAATGCACCAGCTACGTTCCAGAGACTCATGGATCAAGTCTTGACAGGACTTCAGGGGATAGAACTTTTTGTATATTTAGATGACATCGTGATATATGCCAGCTCAATGAAAGAACATGCAACAAAATTTAAAAGACTAATGAATAGATTAAGAGACGCAAATCTCTACCTTCAACCGGATAAATGTGAATTTTTAAAGAAAGAAGTATCGTACCTAGGACATATAATAGGAGAAGAAGGAGTTAAGCCAGACCCAAAGAAAATAATAGCTGTAAAAGAATTCCCAACTCCTACAACAGTCAAGAATGTAAAACAGTTCTTAGGACTGAGTGGATATTATAGAAGATTTATAAAGGATTTTTCAAGAATTGCAAGACCACTATCAAATCTCACTAAAAAGGATTATCAATTCGAATGGACGTATAAACAACAAAAAGCATTCGAAACTCTACGAGAAGCACTCTGCAAAGAACCTATTCTGCAATTTCCAGATTTCGAAAAAACATTTAACATTACGACAGACGCTTCAGGCATTGCTGTTGGCGCAGTTCTTAGTCAAGGGGAAATAGGGAAAGATTTACCAGTAGCTTACGCATCCCGTGTTTTAAACGATGCAGAGACGCGATATTCACCTACGGAAAGAGAATTACTAGCAATAATATACGCGGTATTCCATTTTCGACCTTATATTTATGGCAGAAAATTTTATCTCATAACAGATCATAAACCTTTAGAATGGCATCAAAATCTATCTAATCCGACCTCACGTTTAGTACGATGGAAAATTAAACTCGCAGAGTACGATTATAAAATACTATATAAACCAGGAAACTACAATACGAACGCGGATGTCTTATCTGGAAATCCAATTTCATTACCGTTAAACGCGAAACGAGCACATTCGGAAACAAGTTCTCATGAAAATAAAAAACACAAACAATTTCATCAATTCAAAACGCGGCAACGGGAGACTACTGCCTCAACGTCAGAAAACCCAGCTCCATACAAACAACCCAGAATTAGCTCTTCGGATTCTGATTCTTCATCGTACGACGAAAGCGACTCGATAAATATAAAGCGAAAAAAAAACAAAAATCGAACACCTCCTCCTCTCATCCGGAAGCTAAAAAACCAAATATTGAACCATCGGAAACACATACACCACCTCGCCGTGCGGAAATATTCATACCCTCCCAAAAAACGGAAATATATACACGCCCCCAAATCTCGGTACCCGTTGAAGTACATGCGCCCCCTCAAGTCACAGAACCCCTAACAATACATACACCCGCTCAAGACATAATACAAGACACCACAAGGAAAGCACCTCACATCAAGAAACCTCAAGAAGACCTAATAGAAGAAATAGACGAAGCAACCATAGTACCAAAACACAATTATAAAGATCCTCCCAAAATTAGTGCAGAAACAAGTTCAGACAAAAGCACTCACCATACACCTAAAAAGAAAAAGCAAAAATTAAAATCCATATAACTCCTATAACTCCTATAACTCCTATAACTCCTATAAAAATAAGGAAGAAGAAAATACTTACTCCTCCTCCATCATCTTCTCTCTCTCTCCACGGCATAAACAAACATCAACCAAGCCAAGAATAGTTTCAAATATTCCAATCAGACAACAACACACAGAGGTAAAAGATCACCTATGGATGGGAAAAGGATATGTAGCAACATTCATAAACACACAAGGCAGTCCAATAGGACCAGCAGGAGAAAAATTATATAAAGAAAAAAATATAAAACCTCACAAACTTTACCAGCCATTAGAAGTTGGGGAGTTCGTAAAGCTCAAAGAAGGAAAACATACAATAATTGGACTCATCACAACGAACCATCCATCAGAAGAAGACTTATATAAAGCACTTAAAACACTCCACGCACAAATACCTAAAAATACAACAAAAATATACATATCAGCAGAAAGAAATAAAATCTCATTATATAAATTACAAGAATTAATAAATATAATATTCCTACAAGAAGACATCCAATTTGTATTCTGCAAGGGCACTCTTCTAACTCCTCCTGTACAAGATAGACAGCAGATCATCCAGGAGAATCACCAATCACCTATAGGCGGACACAAAGGAATTACAAAGACATACCATCGCATAAGAAGCAAATATTATTGGAAGAATATGAAATATGAAATAACACAATTTATTAAAACTTGCTTAGATTGTCAAAAAACTAAATTAGTACGAGTAAAAAATAAGGAACCCATGATACTGACAGATACACCTGTTGACGCTTTTGATAAGATTTCTATGGATATAGTAGGACCACTACCCTTCACAAATACTGGGAATAGTTATATACTCACTATTCAGGACAATTTAACAAAATATTCTCTCGCTATACCATTGGCAAACATTACTTCAGAGGACATAGCCGAGGCATTCACAGAACACTTCATCTGTAAATTTGCTGCAAGTCCTAAAGCAATCCTCACTGATCAGGGACCAAACTTCATTAGTTCCCTTATGAAAAAATTCGCAAGAGCGTTTCACATTAAACAATACCGAACCTCTGCATTTCATCCTCAATCCAATGGATCCTTAGAGAGAAGCCACCACGTCCTTGTTGAGTACCTACGACATTACGTATCAAAAGAAAAACAATGGGATCAATGGTTACCTCAAGCAATGTTTTCATTGTATTAACAAGTACTCACGAAGGCACGAAATTTACGCCTCACGAACTTGTTTTTGGTAGAAAAGCACGTCTTCCGTCAAGCATTCCTCCAACTGACCATATTAAAACATATCCGGACTACGTCGATAAATTAATGGACAAACTATACCACATTCGACAAATGGCGCGAAAAAATCTAGAAGAATAAAAAATTCGACAGAAACATTATTACGACCGGAAGATTCAATCTCAAACGTATAAAATAGGAGATTGGGTATGGTTACTAAATCCACGAAGAGAAAAATTAGGACCGGAATATAGCGGACCCTACCGGATTACCGAAGTCATGGAGAACAGCAACCTGAAAATAGCAATAAACCCTAAACAAATGCGAAACGTTCATATGAACAGAATAAAAAAAGCTTATTTACCTTAAAAAAAAAAAATAATAATAAATAAAAAAAAAAGTGGCAACCCTGCGTGGGAGTCAATATAAAAGAGGAGCAGACGCAAGATTCCTTCACTCTAGCACACGCATCCATACGTGCAACAACGTATTCAAACGAATAAGCAAGCGCAACAAAATGGACAAATTTATATGTCTGAAAAAAATTAAAAAAAAATATATATATTATTATGAAGAAAACCACATTCTTTGCGAATACTGTGCGCAAAGAATAGGGAGAGACTACGGACACCCAGCATCCGAGCATCTTCTTACATTAGCCACAACACGAAAAGATAGACAATGTTTTATTTGTCGACGAATTCTATATATAAAAAAGCAAGCAACTACTTGTGCTTTATGCACTTTACTATCATATCAAATAACACCAATATCATCCATAAATAATATGGAATTAGGATACGTTTATCCCGGTATTCGGGAACGAATTTTAAAAAATCTCTAAAACTATTAAAAAAAAGCAATCCTGCAACAAGTCAAAGCGCATACATATGTTAACGAGGAACGATATCCTAAGAAACAATAATCTTTCATGTACATATTGATGCAGTTTTTTTTTCTCTTTTACACACTACAGTTACACACACACACACACACACACACACACACACACACACACACGCACGCACGCACGCACACACGACCCTGATAACCAGATCAGGCAGCAGGATCTGCCGGCAGCTGCGATGCAGCCTACGTCCGCATTCAGCTACGGTTCTGCCGGTAGGGTCTGCCGGCAGATCGACGGCAGATCGACGGCAGGTCCTGCTGCTCGCCTGACACATCCAACAGCGCCATCTGAAGGCCACAATTGCCAAAGAATTTCCTACGTGTGACGTCACATGGACTTATTTCAAAAAGTATTTATTCTTTCTTTAATAATATACAGGATCAGTGATTACAATTGTTACAAAATAATATAAGCGCATATAAATCCAAAGAGGGACTTTCAACATTTACATTTACAAATCCACGTCCCGTAACCACTGGTACCTAGTAGGGGCGATATCAGGAAATTTCATTCAGTATTTTCGACTTCTTTTTTGTGTAGAATCATCATGTTCCGCGTTGTGTTAGCGCTGAAAACAAATACAATATTAGCATAAAATTAAACGTAACGTATGAATAAACAGAATACATGCGATACTTACTTCAGCTCCATCTCCACACAGTACACAGTCTAGGCGATCATACATGCTCCTGCGAACATTAAAATTTATAAGAAAATATATCTTAAATTATTATCTACTAAACAAGACGCTGAACATTCGCACTTCGCGCATAACCCTACTTTTCTGTCTTCTAGATAATGCGAATCTCGATGTCCGCGACGTAGATAATTAGAAATTATTCAATTCCATAATTACGTTTGCCTTCTGGATACGACGAGATGCTTTGTCTGGATGTTGATGGATGAAATTACTTGGAATATTCTTCGATTTTGCCGGCACTGACTGCCACCGCCAGTGACTGCCACCTCAGACCTCGAAAACTGGAAGTGGCACCCGTTGCCCGTTGTGCTTGAAGACGTACGCTCAAAGAATATTCTAAGTAATCTCATCCATCAATATTCAAACAAATCATCTCGGCGTATCCAGAAGGCAAACGTAATTATGGAATTGAATAATTTCTAATTATCTACGTCGCGGACATCGAGATTCGCATTATCTAGAAAACAGAAAAGTAGGGTTATGCGCGAAGTGCGAATGTTCAGAGTCTTGTTTAGTAGATAATAATTTAAGACATATTTTCTTATAAATTTTAATGTTCGCAGGAGCATGCATGATCGCCTAGACTGTGTACTGTGTGGAGATGGAGCTGAAGTAAGTATCGCATGTATTCTGTTTATTCATACGTTACGTTTAATTTTATGCTAATATTGTATTTGTTTTCAGCGCTAACACAACGCGGAACATGATGATTCTACACAAAAAAGAAGTCGAAAATACTGAATGAAATTTCCTGATATCGCCCCTACTAGGTACCAGTGGTTACGGGACGTGGATTTGTAAATGTAAATGTTGAAAGTCCCTCTTTGGATTTATATGCGCTTATATTATTTTGTAACAATTGTAATCACTGATCCTGTATATTATTAAAGAAAGAATAAATACTTTTTGAAATAAGTCCATGTGACGTCACACGTAGGAAATTCTTTGGCAATTGTGGCCTTCAGATGGCGCTGTTGGATGTGTCAGGCGAGCAGCAGGACCTGCCGTCGATCTGCCGTCGATCTGCCGGCAGACCCTGCTGTCAATCTGCCGGCAGACTGCAGGCAGATGGCTATCAGGGGATGTAATAAATACTTACACCTATTCTTTAAGACTTTTTTATAATAAAAACATTTATTTTTTCTTAAAAATGCGGAAAAATTGTAACTTAATAACCTACCATA
The DNA here is from genome assembly GCF_050908995.1 of Andrena cerasifolii. Lineage (NCBI taxonomy): Eukaryota > Metazoa > Arthropoda > Insecta > Hymenoptera > Andrenidae > Andrena > Andrena cerasifolii. Next base: position 410,170 of record NC_135133.1, on the reverse strand, counting down.
TAACCTAAATAGCATAAAAGTAGTATAAGGAACATTGTTGCGTAGAACGAAGTTGCAAACATAGACATTTTTATAAACACCCGTCAGAGGGCACTACTCTGTCTGCAATTTACCGATCATCGAAAATCATTTTGGATAAATGACACTAGCGCCAACTGTAACCACTCATTCAAACTCGTGCTTGCGCCTTACTTCATACACTACAAAAATGCCCAAGTGATCAGGTACGCGACACTCCAAGGAGCTGAAAATAAAAAAATAATTAAATAAGATATTTTCGGAGATGGTACCAATCCCTCCAATAATCACACCACTCCCGGGATCTCCTCGACAAATGGTAACGTACTAATAAACATTCCGTCTCCTTTTCCAAATTAACAAATCTATTAAAACCTCAAGACACCACCTCATACTCCACCGGACACGCTCCCGACAACTCCGGAGTTTCCAATGACCCCGGATTTCCAACTCCCGAGGGCTCCGGAATTCAGAATCCCAGAGGTGCCCCCACAAAAATGGCCAGCCCTGATAAAGATTAATATTCCGGATCCTGACTGGGAAACGTATAGGGCATTACCAAAAACAGACCCAAGGAAAAGAATCTGGCGTCTCTTGGGACTGTTTGGCACCGGGGCGGCACACATCCCTACAGGCCCATGAGAAAGGAAGAGAAGGAAAATAAATAAAAAAAAATGTACATATTAATAAATAACCATATATATATACGAATCTTCCATTGCGTTCCCCACCTCCATTCCAATCTCTCGAGGACGAGAGATCCCCCAGGGGGGGGGGAGGTGTAACGTCCCACGCGGAATCCAAACCGATAATTACCGACCGCCGGTAAAGTAAACCGATCTCCATTATCGCGAAATCGTCCTACGTTACCATACAAAATTATTCTATACATGAATTATAATTAATTAATGATTCAAACGAATACTAAAGAAACAAATGTTATAGAGATGTTAGGAATAATTTAATGTAAATACTGACAAAAGCGCAAGATAAAATATAATGTATTAAGCGAGTAAAAAGCAAAATAATAAATAAGCGACTCACTGCGCATGCGCCAGCTATCAAATTTCGGGTATAAAAGGAGGCGCACGATGCGCAGCGCGAGCATTCCAGGGCATTTAAGGTTACGATTCGAATACGCTCTCTCAACTGACGAATACTTAAACCGTTGAATACTTAAACCCTTAAACATTGAATTTGTCTTGGAACGCACTATCAACTCAGGTCTTCAAAAAAAAAAAAAAAATAGTTCCATTTGAAAAACCGAACTTGACCATCGTATCTTTTAAAATAGTAATCGAAAACAAAATTCGTTCGCGCTAATAAATGGGCCCCCTCGAACCATGCAATTCCCTATTTTTTTTATATTTTTATCGACAATACTTTAAGAGATATCGCACTGTCCATTCCTTAGTGGGACACCCTGTATATGCTACCAATAGATCAGATGTATCTATCATAGATGAGTTTAATGATCTTCTAGATCGGATCAATGCGACGGACCAAAGTAACTACTTTATCATAGTGGGGGACCTGAACGCCCGCAGAAGAGAGTGGGGGGACTCAGCTTCTAATACCAGAGGAGGATACATAAAGAACTGGGAAATTTCTCATTCAATCAGATATAAATTTAAAATAATAACACCTGCAGAACCTACCTTTCCTTCAGCAAATTCATTCCTGGACATTTGCATCGCAGACATTCGACTCACCTTCAAAAATACAATGAACGATAAGTTAAAAACACATCACTACGACAGCGACCACAGAGCAATAATAGCAGAAATCTCATTAGTTAATGACTTGGAGATACCTATCAACAACACCGACCCCAAGACACATTTTGCATACAAGAAATGCAACTGGAAATAATTCAGACAGAAGATCAATAGAAGCAATCCAACCCCAATCCCGGAGGACAGAAATCTTACGAACCTCGAAATTGATGAGAATCTTACAACCCTGGAACTCAGCATCCGTTCAGCTCTAACCTTGTCCACACCAAAAGTTAAAAGAAGGGATTATACCAACATATACACCAATAACAAAATAAAGAAACTTATTAAATATATATCATATGTCGTCTCGCAAATACATAGAACATACAAACGTGGATATACAACTCAGCAAACCACCTTCCTTAAAGAGCTTTTAAAATCCATTAGAAGCTCCATAGAGGTGGAAATGAAGAGAAATATCATCAGTTACTGGGAGAACAAGGAGAAAGAAATAGATCATCAGAGAACGGACAATTTCTTTCCCAAAATTAAAGATTATTCCGCAGCAAACCTCACAATTCGATAGAAAAAAATACAACTTGATGTAGGGAAACACGGTTGGATTGCCGAACTTAACATCCCTGATGATCACATCATACATGATGGAAACTTATTCACAGTAGCAGGACCTGTAAATATAGCGAATGTCTTGGGCAAACACTACTAAGCCGTTAATACCCCCTCACCTAGTGACATCAGTAATCGGCTACATAACTTAATAGAGGCGGAGAGCACAAGGGGTAAAGATGAGCTAAATCATTTTAGAATACATCAAAAACATATCATACAATTCACTGAAGACAATAGAGCTACATTCCCAATAGGCCCTGAAGTGGACTTCAACTTATGCTGAGCCTGCGCGTATGCAGACGATCTGATTATATATGCGTGGAAGGGAAAAAGCCATCACTGATTCAAGCAGATCTCCAAACTACTGTAAACCATATAGATACTTACTACAAAACCTGGAAATTAAGAATAAACCCGTTAACATGTGAGACAATTCTGTCTAGAAAGCCGACTAGATTCTTCAGCAAATTTCAGAAAAGGGATTTAAGACTATTCAGTATTGATATCGCAGATAGCCCGTCTAATGAAAGAATAAAAATTCCGCACAAGGTATTAGTCAGATATCTAGGCATACAGATGGATAATCTGGCGAGGATGTCCAAGCATGGGGACATTCAGCTAAACAAGGCCCGCAAGGCATTTTATAGCTGTGGCAGGCTATTCTACTCCAGAAATTTGAGCGATAGGGCGAAGATAATCTGCTATATGCTTTTAATCAGACCAATTATGACATACGCAGCCCCCACTTGGTTTAATGTTAACGCAGCAACAATGGAGAAGCTTAGAAAGTTGGAACGACAAATACTCAGACACTGTATTTTTAAACACCGATCGGCTTCTTCAAACTACACCAAATATGTTAGCAATATTGTCCTATATAAGGAGTCTAATATTACTCGAATAGACAATTTCGTTTTACAGTTGGTTAGAGATTATTATGTGACATCCGTGTCCATTGACGATAACGAAATTATTAAGGACATTTTAAAGATAAACGATGTTTATGCCAGGGATTCCCTGACTTCCGGATGTATACCCCCCCTCCCCAAGTATTCACCTATTTAGATAAGAAAGGTTATATCCAAAACGAATTAAACATCCCGACAATTTATCATTGGCCGCGACGATTGGAAGCGAACAAAAACATTATGTACGATCCTCTCACGAACCCTTCTAACACGCCAGAGGACTTTAAATATTCTATTAGATTATCTCCAATTGACTATTTCAACCCTGCAAGACTTAGCAACAAATATTGGAGGCTAAACACAAACTGTACTTATATAATGGAGTTAAAAAATAGAATCCTCAGTCAGGTGCATAGACAGGATGTTAACAGATAACTACGGCGTACTTAAAAAGAGATAGGCCTAAGACCTTTGTAAATAGTCATGTAAATATATTTAGTTTAAATTAGCGTAGGTTAGATTTAAGTAGATCCAAATTTAGATTTAAGACCCCACCAAAGTGACCTGCTAGGTTTAGAGCCGATTTTTCCTAGGATACCAAAGTGATTAAAAGCAAAATAATAAATAAGCGACTCACTGCGCATGCGCCAGCTATCAAATTTCGGGTATAAAAGGAGGCGCACGATGCGCAGCGCGAGCATTCCAGGGCATTTAAGGTTACGATTCGAATACGCTCTCTCAACTGACGAATACTTAAACCTAGAGGCAGCTTAAGTTTCAACCAGTGGCGGATCTCCAGTGTATAAAAGTTACTGGTGCTCCTTTTTGGTCTTTGTATTTTGAAGTTATAGAACCTCGCTTTAGCGGCCGATGTTCTTGGTAAAAGCAAGGCCTCGAAGAGCATAAAATAAAAACTCTGTCAAAAGAAACGAGCTCGCTCCGAAGACGGTAGCGGCCGTTCTTACTACAGACATTGCCAAGAGTCATCGAGCTCGCTCCGGAAACGGTAGCGGCCGAATATTTAATAAATATTCACGTAACATTAATTAGCATAAATATAAAAAACTATAGAAAACCCAAAAAACAGAATATATAATCGTAGACTGTAAGCAATATTAGAATAAGTATTGTCAAATAAAGTCATTGTTAAGTTTTTAAGTCGTGGATTTTAATCCTTAGTTGTAATAACGAACTCCCACCTATCCTATACTCGAGGGGACGCCGCTCTCCTCTCGAGGACCTACTAGCTTCAGTTGTTTTCGGACAGCCGAACGTTACAGGTCGGATATTTTTTGGTGACAGCGGTGGGATAATTTCGTTTAGTAGGATAATTTCGATTAAAGGGGATATTTCTCTTAAAGTGAAACCACTCCAGAAGTGAGCATTTTCCAGAAATTTTTTCTTCTCTAAATTCTACAGAGGCTTAAAAAAAAAAAAAAACTTCACAACATGAACCTGACACACTGGGAGAAGCAATGGCTAACCTAGCAATCAATACAGAAACACAGGGGACTACAGAAACTCCAGAAATTATTTCAGGAGATACAAACACTCCAGGAACTTCAAATCCACAAGTTAATATGAATACAGCTACGAATGTATATCCTCACTTACCACACATTAGTCCCCTCTTTCGATGGTAGAAATATACCAATACATCAATTTATTAAAAGTTGTCGACACGCACGACGCATGGTTAATCCGAATGCAGAGTATGGATTAGTTCAACTCATTAAAAATAAGCTTTTCGGACAAGCTTCTAGAGTAGTTTTGAACGGGGATTATAATTCAATCGATGACCTCATTTCAGTACTAGAATCACGATTTGCACCATTACATACTTCCATACAATTATATGGGGAATTATCAAAAATTGCACAATTACCTAACGAAACAACGGTAGATTATAGCAGTCGTGTATCCAATCTCCTTCTTCAGATTAAACATTGCAATGCGATAGAAGTACCTACACACGTAGTGCAATTTAATATAACCGCGGAACAAAACGCCATTAAAGCCTTTCTAACAACACGCCTTCAGCAGCCTTGATCGCGCTATCAATATCGCCATTAAAGCAGAAGCAGAATGTAATGAAAATCAGATACGAGCAAGGGAAGCAGCAGGAATAACACAAACTAATCGATGTACAAACTGCCTTGGATACGGCCATATTGCCACCGCCTGCAGCAGTCAAATTTCACGAACCAGTTGGTACCAACAAACAACACATTCTGTGATTTTTGCCGAAGATCAGGTCACATGACGCAAGATTGTACAAGCCGGAGTTACACGAGCAGAGCCCCTCAATCTAACGTATACTACAGTATACGTAACGTAACGTCGAAGAACAGGTCACATGACACAAGATTGCAGAAGCCAAAATTACACGACCAAAGCTCCTCAATCCAACTCATATTGTGATCATTGTCGACGACCAGGTCACACAATACAGGAATGTAGAAGTAAAAATTATGCAAATCGGATGCAGAAACCAGAAATATTCTGCGAATATTGCAAATTCAGAGGCCATACAGTAGAGCAATGTAGAAAGAAGATGTACTTCGACAGGAAAGAAAGAGAAGAACAACCTCGTATGGTACGTAGGCAGGCTATACTCGGATTAAAAACAGAGCAAATTAGGAAACCCCCTAGCATCCTTCTCTCTGATCTAGGATTCAATGGAGAAGAAGCAACGTTAATGATTGATACCGGATCCGATTTGAATGTAATTAAAAGGAGTGCTGTTTCACCCAATATACCAATCTTCACGGACACCTTGTTCGACCTTAATGGTATTACGGACGGCCTACTCAGCACCATAGGATACATCAAGATCAGAACATTAAATACAGAAATCATCATCCATGTTGTAGAAGACCTCCCTATCAAACAGGATGGAATATTGGGAACAGAATTCTTTCAAACTAACGGCGCAACCATCGACTACATGAAATCAGCGATAACTATTGGAATGGAAACTATTCCATTCATTGATCCAGAAATGGTCACAATACCAGCCAGAACAAGAAGTCAAATATATGTACGGGTCCTTAACACACGATCTACCACAGGATATATTCCAAGAATTAAAATTCACCCAAATATACATATGGGAAATGCAGTAGTTTCAAATAATAACGGCATAGCATATCTCTTCGCAATAAACACATCTTCAAAAGACATTAAAATCCCCGTACCATCAGTCGAATTAGAACCTTTCGACGAAGTACCTATAAAAGATGAAACGTCAGACAAATACAGAAAAACTAACAGAATACACCAACTACTACAACAATTACGATTAGAACATTTAAATTCAGAAGAACGAGCCAGTGTTGAAGAATTAATTAAAGAACACGCGGATAGATTCTACCTTCCAGGAGAAAAACTAGAAGCAACAAATAAAGCCTATCATAAAATAATAACGGAAAACGACGTTCCTGTTTTCACAAAACAATATAGATACCCTCAAGCATATAAAGAAGAAGTAAAAAGACAAACTAAAGAATTACTTGAAAAAGGAATCATACAGCCCTCATCATCGCCATACAATTCACCCATATGGATTGTACCTAAAAAGGAAGAGCCAGGATTGTAATAGACTTCAGGAAATTAAATGAGAAAATAATTGGAGACGCCTACCCCCTACCAAATATAACTGACATACTAGATCAGTTAGGAAGTGCGAAATATTTCTCTGTCTTTGATCTTGCATCTGGCTTTCACCAAATTCCTATGCATCCAGATCATCGACACAAGACAGCTTTCTCTACAATATACGGACACTATGAATTTAATAGAATGCCATTTGGACTTAAGAATGCACCAGCTACGTTCCAGAGACTCATGGATCAAGTCTTGACAGGACTTCAGGGGATAGAACTTTTTGTATATTTAGATGACATCGTGATATATGCCAGCTCAATGAAAGAACATGCAACAAAATTTAAAAGACTAATGAATAGATTAAGAGACGCAAATCTCTACCTTCAACCGGATAAATGTGAATTTTTAAAGAAAGAAGTATCGTACCTAGGACATATAATAGGAGAAGAAGGAGTTAAGCCAGACCCAAAGAAAATAATAGCTGTAAAAGAATTCCCAACTCCTACAACAGTCAAGAATGTAAAACAGTTCTTAGGACTGAGTGGATATTATAGAAGATTTATAAAGGATTTTTCAAGAATTGCAAGACCACTATCAAATCTCACTAAAAAGGATTATCAATTCGAATGGACGTATAAACAACAAAAAGCATTCGAAACTCTACGAGAAGCACTCTGCAAAGAACCTATTCTGCAATTTCCAGATTTCGAAAAAACATTTAACATTACGACAGACGCTTCAGGCATTGCTGTTGGCGCAGTTCTTAGTCAAGGGGAAATAGGGAAAGATTTACCAGTAGCTTACGCATCCCGTGTTTTAAACGATGCAGAGACGCGATATTCACCTACGGAAAGAGAATTACTAGCAATAATATACGCGGTATTCCATTTTCGACCTTATATTTATGGCAGAAAATTTTATCTCATAACAGATCATAAACCTTTAGAATGGCATCAAAATCTATCTAATCCGACCTCACGTTTAGTACGATGGAAAATTAAACTCGCAGAGTACGATTATAAAATACTATATAAACCAGGAAACTACAATACGAACGCGGATGTCTTATCTGGAAATCCAATTTCATTACCGTTAAACGCGAAACGAGCACATTCGGAAACAAGTTCTCATGAAAATAAAAAACACAAACAATTTCATCAATTCAAAACGCGGCAACGGGAGACTACTGCCTCAACGTCAGAAAACCCAGCTCCATACAAACAACCCAGAATTAGCTCTTCGGATTCTGATTCTTCATCGTACGACGAAAGCGACTCGATAAATATAAAGCGAAAAAAAAACAAAAATCGAACACCTCCTCCTCTCATCCGGAAGCTAAAAAACCAAATATTGAACCATCGGAAACACATACACCACCTCGCCGTGCGGAAATATTCATACCCTCCCAAAAAACGGAAATATATACACGCCCCCAAATCTCGGTACCCGTTGAAGTACATGCGCCCCCTCAAGTCACAGAACCCCTAACAATACATACACCCGCTCAAGACATAATACAAGACACCACAAGGAAAGCACCTCACATCAAGAAACCTCAAGAAGACCTAATAGAAGAAATAGACGAAGCAACCATAGTACCAAAACACAATTATAAAGATCCTCCCAAAATTAGTGCAGAAACAAGTTCAGACAAAAGCACTCACCATACACCTAAAAAGAAAAAGCAAAAATTAAAATCCATATAACTCCTATAACTCCTATAACTCCTATAACTCCTATAAAAATAAGGAAGAAGAAAATACTTACTCCTCCTCCATCATCTTCTCTCTCTCTCCACGGCATAAACAAACATCAACCAAGCCAAGAATAGTTTCAAATATTCCAATCAGACAACAACACACAGAGGTAAAAGATCACCTATGGATGGGAAAAGGATATGTAGCAACATTCATAAACACACAAGGCAGTCCAATAGGACCAGCAGGAGAAAAATTATATAAAGAAAAAAATATAAAACCTCACAAACTTTACCAGCCATTAGAAGTTGGGGAGTTCGTAAAGCTCAAAGAAGGAAAACATACAATAATTGGACTCATCACAACGAACCATCCATCAGAAGAAGACTTATATAAAGCACTTAAAACACTCCACGCACAAATACCTAAAAATACAACAAAAATATACATATCAGCAGAAAGAAATAAAATCTCATTATATAAATTACAAGAATTAATAAATATAATATTCCTACAAGAAGACATCCAATTTGTATTCTGCAAGGGCACTCTTCTAACTCCTCCTGTACAAGATAGACAGCAGATCATCCAGGAGAATCACCAATCACCTATAGGCGGACACAAAGGAATTACAAAGACATACCATCGCATAAGAAGCAAATATTATTGGAAGAATATGAAATATGAAATAACACAATTTATTAAAACTTGCTTAGATTGTCAAAAAACTAAATTAGTACGAGTAAAAAATAAGGAACCCATGATACTGACAGATACACCTGTTGACGCTTTTGATAAGATTTCTATGGATATAGTAGGACCACTACCCTTCACAAATACTGGGAATAGTTATATACTCACTATTCAGGACAATTTAACAAAATATTCTCTCGCTATACCATTGGCAAACATTACTTCAGAGGACATAGCCGAGGCATTCACAGAACACTTCATCTGTAAATTTGCTGCAAGTCCTAAAGCAATCCTCACTGATCAGGGACCAAACTTCATTAGTTCCCTTATGAAAAAATTCGCAAGAGCGTTTCACATTAAACAATACCGAACCTCTGCATTTCATCCTCAATCCAATGGATCCTTAGAGAGAAGCCACCACGTCCTTGTTGAGTACCTACGACATTACGTATCAAAAGAAAAACAATGGGATCAATGGTTACCTCAAGCAATGTTTTCATTGTATTAACAAGTACTCACGAAGGCACGAAATTTACGCCTCACGAACTTGTTTTTGGTAGAAAAGCACGTCTTCCGTCAAGCATTCCTCCAACTGACCATATTAAAACATATCCGGACTACGTCGATAAATTAATGGACAAACTATACCACATTCGACAAATGGCGCGAAAAAATCTAGAAGAATAAAAAATTCGACAGAAACATTATTACGACCGGAAGATTCAATCTCAAACGTATAAAATAGGAGATTGGGTATGGTTACTAAATCCACGAAGAGAAAAATTAGGACCGGAATATAGCGGACCCTACCGGATTACCGAAGTCATGGAGAACAGCAACCTGAAAATAGCAATAAACCCTAAACAAATGCGAAACGTTCATATGAACAGAATAAAAAAAGCTTATTTACCTTAAAAAAAAAAAATAATAATAAATAAAAAAAAAAGTGGCAACCCTGCGTGGGAGTCAATATAAAAGAGGAGCAGACGCAAGATTCCTTCACTCTAGCACACGCATCCATACGTGCAACAACGTATTCAAACGAATAAGCAAGCGCAACAAAATGGACAAATTTATATGTCTGAAAAAAATTAAAAAAAAATATATATATTATTATGAAGAAAACCACATTCTTTGCGAATACTGTGCGCAAAGAATAGGGAGAGACTACGGACACCCAGCATCCGAGCATCTTCTTACATTAGCCACAACACGAAAAGATAGACAATGTTTTATTTGTCGACGAATTCTATATATAAAAAAGCAAGCAACTACTTGTGCTTTATGCACTTTACTATCATATCAAATAACACCAATATCATCCATAAATAATATGGAATTAGGATACGTTTATCCCGGTATTCGGGAACGAATTTTAAAAAATCTCTAAAACTATTAAAAAAAAGCAATCCTGCAACAAGTCAAAGCGCATACATATGTTAACGAGGAACGATATCCTAAGAAACAATAATCTTTCATGTACATATTGATGCAGTTTTTTTTTCTCTTTTACACACTACAGTTACACACACACACACACACACACACACACACACACACACACGCACGCACGCACGCACACACGACCCTGATAACCAGATCAGGCAGCAGGATCTGCCGGCAGCTGCGATGCAGCCTACGTCCGCATTCAGCTACGGTTCTGCCGGTAGGGTCTGCCGGCAGATCGACGGCAGATCGACGGCAGATCGACGGCAGGTCCTGCTGCTCGCCTGACACATCCAACAGCGCCATCTGAAGGCCACAATTGCCAAAGAATTTCCTACGTGTGACGTCACATGGACTTATTTCAAAAAGTATTTATTCTTTCTTTAATAATATACAGGATCAGTGATTACAATTGTTACAAAATAATATAAGCGCATATAAATCCAAAGAGGGACTTTCAACATTTACATTTACAAATCCACGTCCCGTAACCACTGGTACCTAGTAGGGGCGATATCAGGAAATTTCATTCAGTATTTTCGACTTCTTTTTTGTGTAGAATCATCATGTTCCGCGTTGTGTTAGCGCTGAAAACAAATACAATATTAGCATAAAATTAAACGTAACGTATGAATAAACAGAATACATGCGATACTTACTTCAGCTCCATCTCCACACAGTACACAGTCTAGGCGATCATACATGCTCCTGCGAACATTAAAATTTATAAGAAAATATATCTTAAATTATTATCTACTAAACAAGACGCTGAACATTCGCACTTCGCGCATAACCCTACTTTTCTGTCTTCTAGATAATGCGAATCTCGATGTCCGCGACGTAGATAATTAGAAATTATTCAATTCCATAATTACGTTTGCCTTCTGGATACGACGAGATGCTTTGTCTGGATGTTGATGGATGAAATTACTTGGAATATTCTTCGATTTTGCCGGCACTGACTGCCACCGCCAGTGACTGCCACCTCAGACCTCGAAAACTGGAAGTGGCACCCGTTGCCCGTTGTGCTTGAAGACGTACGCTCAAAGAATATTCTAAGTAATCTCATCCATCAATATTCAAACAAATCATCTCGGCGTATCCAGAAGGCAAACGTAATTATGGAATTGAATAATTTCTAATTATCTACGTCGCGGACATCGAGATTCGCATTATCTAGAAAACAGAAAAGTAGGGTTATGCGCGAAGTGCGAATGTTCAGAGTCTTGTTTAGTAGATAATAATTTAAGACATATTTTCTTATAAATTTTAATGTTCGCAGGAGCATGCATGATCGCCTAGACTGTGTACTGTGTGGAGATGGAGCTGAAGTAAGTATCGCATGTATTCTGTTTATTCATACGTTACGTTTAATTTTATGCTAATATTGTATTTGTTTTCAGCGCTAACACAACGCGGAACATGATGATTCTACACAAAAAAGAAGTCGAAAATACTGAATGAAATTTCCTGATATCGCCCCTACTAGGTACCAGTGGTTACGGGACGTGGATTTGTAAATGTAAATGTTGAAAGTCCCTCTTTGGATTTATATGCGCTTATATTATTTTGTAACAATTGTAATCACTGATCCTGTATATTATTAAAGAAAGAATAAATACTTTTTGAAATAAGTCCATGTGACGTCACACGTAGGAAATTCTTTGGCAATTGTGGCCTTCAGATGGCGCTGTTGGATGTGTCAGGCGAGCAGCAGGACCTGCCGTCGATCTGCCGTCGATCTGCCGGCAGACCCTGCTGTCAATCTGCCGGCAGACTGCAGGCAGATGGCTATCAGGGGATGTAATAAATACTTACACCTATTCTTTAAGACTTTTTTATAATAAAAACATTTATTTTTTCTTAAAAATGCGGAAAAATTGTAACTTAATAACCTACCATATAACCTAAATAGCATAAAAGTAGTATAAGGAACATTGTTGCGTAGAACGAAGTTGCAAACATAGACATTTTTATAAACACCCGTCAGAGGGCACTACTCTGTCTGCAATTTACCGATCATCGAAAATCATTTTGGATAAATGACACTAGCGCCAACTGTAACCACTCATTCAAACTCGTGCTTGCGCCTTACTTCATACACTACAAAAATGCCCAAGTGATCAGGTACGCGACACTCCAAGGAGCTGAAAATAAAAAAATAATTAAATAAGATATTTTCGGAGATGGTACCAATCCCTCCAATAATCACACCACTCCCGGGATCTCCTCGACAAATGGTAACGTACTAATAAACATTCCGTCTCCTTTTCCAAATTAACAAATCTATTAAAACCTCAAGACACCACCTCATACTCCACCGGACACGCTCCCGACAACTCCGGAGTTTCCAATGACCCCGGATTTCCAACTCCCGAGGGCTCCGGAATTCAGAATCCCAGAGGTGCCCCCACAAAAATGGCCAGCCCTGATAAAGATTAATATTCCGGATCCTGACTGGGAAACGTATAGGGCATTACCAAAAACAGACCCAAGGAAAAGAATCTGGCGTCTCTTGGGACTGTTTGGCACCGGGGCGGCACACATCCCTACAGGCCCATGAGAAAGGAAGAGAAGGAAAATAAATAAAAAAAAATGTACATATTAATAAATAACCATATATATATACGAATCTTCCATTGCGTTCCCCACCTCCATTCCAATCTCTCGAGGACGAGAGATCCCCCAGGGGGGGGGGGGAGGTGTAACGTCCCACGCGGAATCCAAACCGATAATTACCGACCGCCGGTAAAGTAAACCGATCTCCATTATCGCGAAATCGTCCTACGTTACCATACAAAATTATTCTATACATGAATTATAATTAATTAATGATTCAAACGAATACTAAAGAAACAAATGTTATAGAGATGTTAGGAATAATTTAATGTAAATACTGACAAAAGCGCAAGATAAAATATAATGTATTAAGCGAGTAAAAAGCAAAATAATAAATAAGCGACTCACTGCGCATGCGCCAGCTATCAAATTTCGGGTATAAAAGGAGGCGCACGATGCGCAGCGCGAGCATTCCAGGGCATTTAAGGTTACGATTCGAATACGCTCTCTCAACTGACGAATACTTAAACCGTTGAATACTTAAACCCTTAAACATTGAATTTGTCTTGGAACGCACTATCAACTCAGGTCTTCAAAAAAAAAAAAAAAATAGTTCCATTTGAAAAACCGAACTTGACCATCGTATCTTTTAAAATAGTAATCGAAAACAAAATTCGTTCGCGCTAATAAATGGGCCCCCTCGAACCATGCAATTCCATATTTTTTTTATATTTTTATCGACAATACTTTAAGAGATATCGCGCTGTCCATTCCTTAGTGGGACACCCTGTATATGCTACCAATAGATCAGATGTATCTATCATAGATGAGTTTAATGATCTTCTAGATCGGATCAATGCGACGGACCAAAGTAACTACTTTATCATAGTGGGGGACCTGAACGCCCGCAGAAGAGAGTGGGGGGACTCAGCTTCTAATACCAGAGGAGGATACATAAAGAACTGGGAAATTTCTCATTCAATCAGATATAAATTTAAAATAATAACACCTGCAGAACCTACCTTTCCTTCAGCAAATTCATTCCTGGACATTTGCATCGCAGACATTCGACTCACCTTCAAAAATACAATGAACGATAAGTTAAAAACACATCACTACGACAGCGACCACAGAGCAATAATAGCAGAAATCTCATTAGTTAATGACTTGGAGATACCTATCAACAACACCGACCCCAAGACACATTTTGCATACAAGAAATGCAACTGGAAATAATTCAGACAGAAGATCAATAGAAGCAATCCAACCCCAATCCCGGAGGACAGAAATCTTACGAACCTCGAAATTGATGAGAATCTTACAACCCTGGAACTCAGCATCCGTTCAGCTCTAACCTTGTCCACACCAAAAGTTAAAAGAAGGGATTATACCAACATATACACCAATAACAAAATAAAGAAACTTATTAAATATATATCATATGTCGTCTCGCAAATACATAGAACATACAAACGTGGATATACAACTCAGCAAACCACCTTCCTTAAAGAGCTTTTAAAATCCATTAGAAGCTCCATAGAGGTGGAAATGAAGAGAAATATCATCAGTTACTGGGAGAACAAGGAGAAAGAAATAGATCATCAGAGAACGGACAATTTCTTTCCCAAAATTAAAGATTATTCCGCAGCAAACCTCACAATTCGATAGAAAAAAATACAACTTGATGTAGGGAAACACGGTTGGATTGCCGAACTTAACATCCCTGATGATCACATCATACATGATGGAAACTTATTCACAGTAGCAGGACCTGTAAATATAGCGAATGTCTTGGGCAAACACTACTAAGCCGTTAATACCCCCTCACCTAGTGACATCAGTAATCGGCTACATAACTTAATAGAGGCGGAGAGCACAAGGGGTAAAGATGAGCTAAATCATTTTAGAATACATCAAAAACATATCATACAATTCACTGAAGACAATAGAGCTACATTCCCAATAGGCCCTGAAGTGGACTTCAACTTATGCTGAGCCTGCGCGTATGCAGACGATCTGATTATATATGCGTGGAAGGGAAAAAGCCATCACTGATTCAAGCAGATCTCCAAACTACTGTAAACCATATAGATACTTACTACAAAACCTGGAAATTAAGAATAAACCCGTTAACATGTGAGACAATTCTGTCTAGAAAGCCGACTAGATTCTTCAGCAAATTTCAGAAAAGGGATTTAAGACTATTCAGTATTGATATCGCAGATAGCCCGTCTAATGAAAGAATAAAAATTCCGCACAAGGTATTAGTCAGATATCTAGGCATACAGATGGATAATCTGGCGAGGATGTCCAAGCATGGGGACATTCAGCTAAACAAGGCCCGCAAGGCATTTTATAGCTGTGGCAGGCTATTCTACTCCAGAAATTTGAGCGATAGGGCGAAGATAATCTGCTATATGCTTTTAATCAGACCAATTATGACATACGCAGCCCCCACTTGGTTTAATGTTAACGCAGCAACAATGGAGAAGCTTAGAAAGTTGGAACGACAAATACTCAGACACTGTATTTTTAAACACCGATCGGCTTCTTCAAACTACACCAAATATGTTAGCAATATTGTCCTATATAAGGAGTCTAATATTACTCGAATAGACAATTTCGTTTTACAGTTGGTTAGAGATTATTATGTGACATCCGTGTCCATTGACGATAACGAAATTATTAAGGACATTTTAAAGATAAACGATGTTTATGCCAGGGATTCCCTGACTTCCGGATGTATACCCCCCCTCCCCAAGTATTCACCTATTTAGATAAGAAAGGTTATATCCAAAACGAATTAAACATCCCGACAATTTATCATTGGCCGCGACGATTGGAAGCGAACAAAAACATTATGTACGATCCTCTCACGAACCCTTCTAACACGCCAGAGGACTTTAAATATTCTATTAGATTATCTCCAATTGACTATTTCAACCCTGCAAGACTTAGCAACAAATATTGGAGGCTAAACACAAACTGTACTTATATAATGGAGTTAAAAAATAGAATCCTCAGTCAGGTGCATAGACAGGATGTTAACAGATAACTACGGCGTACTTAAAAAGAGATAGGCCTAAGACCTTTGTAAATAGTCATGTAAATATATTTAGTTTAAATTAGCGTAGGTTAGATTTAAGTAGATCCAAATTTAGATTTAAGACCCCACCAAAGTGACCTGCTAGGTTTAGAGCCGATTTTTCCTAGGATACCAAAGTGATTAAAAGCAAAATAATAAATAAGCGACTCACTGCGCATGCGCCAGCTATCAAATTTCGGGTATAAAAGGAGGCGCACGATGCGCAGCGCGAGCATTCCAGGGCATTTAAGGTTACGATTCGAATACGCTCTCTCAACTGACGAATACTTAAACCTAGAGGCAGCTTAAGTTTCAACCAGTGGCGGATCTCCAGTGTATAAAAGTTACTGGTGCTCCTTTTTGGTCTTTGTATTTTGAAGTTATAGAACCTCGCTTTAGCGGCCGATGTTCTTGGTAAAAGCAAGGCCTCGAAGAGCATAAAATAAAAACTCTGTCAAAAGAAACGAGCTCGCTCCGAAGACGGTAGCGGCCGTTCTTACTACAGACATTGCCAAGAGTCATCGAGCTCGCTCCGGAAACGGTAGCGGCCGAATATTTAATAAATATTCACGTAACATTAATTAGCATAAATATAAAAAACTATAGAAAACCCAAAAAACAGAATATATAATCGTAGACTGTAAGCAATATTAGAATAAGTATTGTCAAATAAAGTCATTGTTAAGTTTTTAAGTCGTGGATTTTAATCCTTAGTTGTAATAACGAACTCCCACCTATCCTATACTCGAGGGGACGCCGCTCTCCTCTCGAGGACCTACTAGCTTCAGTTGTTTTCGGACAGCCGAACGTTACAGGTCGGATATTTTTTGGTGACAGCGGTGGGATAATTTCGTTTAGTAGGATAATTTCGATTAAAGGGGATATTTCTCTTAAAGTGAAACCACTCCAGAAGTGAGCATTTTCCAGAAATTTTTTCTTCTCTAAATTCTACAGAGGCTTAAAAAAAAAAAAAAACTTCACAACATGAACCTGACACACTGGGAGAAGCAATGGCTAACCTAGCAATCAATACAGAAACACAGGGGACTACAGAAACTCCAGAAATTATTTCAGGAGATACAAACACTCCAGGAACTTCAAATCCACAAGTTAATATGAATACAGCTACGAATGTATATCCTCACTTACCACACATTAGTCCCCTCTTTCGATGGTAGAAATATACCAATACATCAATTTATTAAAAGTTGTCGACACGCACGACGCATGGTTAATCCGAATGCAGAGTATGGATTAGTTCAACTCATTAAAAATAAGCTTTTCGGACAAGCTTCTAGAGTAGTTTTGAACGGGGATTATAATTCAATCGATGACCTCATTTCAGTACTAGAATCACGATTTGCACCATTACATACTTCCATACAATTATATGGGGAATTATCAAAAATTGCACAATTACCTAACGAAACAACGGTAGATTATAGCAGTCGTGTATCCAATCTCCTTCTTCAGATTAAACATTGCAATGCGATAGAAGTACCTACACACGTAGTGCAATTTAATATAACCGCGGAACAAAACGCCATTAAAGCCTTTCTAACAACACGCCTTCAGCAGCCTTGATCGCGCTATCAATATCGCCATTAAAGCAGAAGCAGAATGTAATGAAAATCAGATACGAGCAAGGGAAGCAGCAGGAATAACACAAACTAATCGATGTACAAACTGCCTTGGATACGGCCATATTGCCACCGCCTGCAGCAGTCAAATTTCACGAACCAGTTGGTACCAACAAACAACACATTCTGTGATTTTTGCCGAAGATCAGGTCACATGACGCAAGATTGTACAAGCCGGAGTTACACGAGCAGAGCCCCTCAATCTAACGTATACTACAGTATACGTAACGTAACGTCGAAGAACAGGTCACATGACACAAGATTGCAGAAGCCAAAATTACACGACCAAAGCTCCTCAATCCAACTCATATTGTGATCATTGTCGACGACCAGGTCACACAATACAGGAATGTAGAAGTAAAAATTATGCAAATCGGATGCAGAAACCAGAAATATTCTGCGAATATTGCAAATTCAGAGGCCATACAGTAGAGCAATGTAGAAAGAAGATGTACTTCGACAGGAAAGAAAGAGAAGAACAACCTCGTATGGTACGTAGGCAGGCTATACTCGGATTAAAAACAGAGCAAATTAGGAAACCCCCTAGCATCCTTCTCTCTGATCTAGGATTCAATGGAGAAGAAGCAACGTTAATGATTGATACCGGATCCGATTTGAATGTAATTAAAAGGAGTGCTGTTTCACCCAATATACCAATCTTCACGGACACCTTGTTCGACCTTAATGGTATTACGGACGGCCTACTCAGCACCATAGGATACATCAAGATCAGAACATTAAATACAGAAATCATCATCCATGTTGTAGAAGACCTCCCTATCAAACAGGATGGAATATTGGGAACAGAATTCTTTCAAACTAACGGCGCAACCATCGACTACATGAAATCAGCGATAACTATTGGAATGGAAACTATTCCATTCATTGATCCAGAAATGGTCACAATACCAGCCAGAACAAGAAGTCAAATATATGTACGGGTCCTTAACACACGATCTACCACAGGATATATTCCAAGAATTAAAATTCACCCAAATATACATATGGGAAATGCAGTAGTTTCAAATAATAACGGCATAGCATATCTCTTCGCAATAAACACATCTTCAAAAGACATTAAAATCCCCGTACCATCAGTCGAATTAGAACCTTTCGACGAAGTACCTATAAAAGATGAAACGTCAGACAAATACAGAAAAACTAACAGAATACACCAACTACTACAACAATTACGATTAGAACATTTAAATTCAGAAGAACGAGCCAGTGTTGAAGAATTAATTAAAGAACACGCGGATAGATTCTACCTTCCAGGAGAAAAACTAGAAGCAACAAATAAAGCCTATCATAAAATAATAACGGAAAACGACGTTCCTGTTTTCACAAAACAATATAGATACCCTCAAGCATATAAAGAAGAAGTAAAAAGACAAACTAAAGAATTACTTGAAAAAGGAATCATACAGCCCTCATCATCGCCATACAATTCACCCATATGGATTGTACCTAAAAAGGAAGAGCCAGGATTGTAATAGACTTCAGGAAATTAAATGAGAAAACAATTGGAGACGCCTACCCCCTACCAAATATAACTGACATACTAGATCAGTTAGGAAGTGCGAAATATTTCTCTGTCTTTGATCTTGCATCTGGCTTTCACCAAATTCCTATGCATCCAGATCATCGACACAAGACAGCTTTCTCTACAATATACGGACACTATGAATTTAATAGAATGCCATTTGGACTTAAGAATGCACCAGCTACGTTCCAGAGACTCATGGATCAAGTCTTGACAGGACTTCAGGGGATAGAACTTTTTGTATATTTAGATGACATCGTGATATATGCCAGCTCAATGAAAGAACATGCAACAAAATTTAAAAGACTAATGAATAGATTAAGAGACGCAAATCTCTACCTTCAACCGGATAAATGTGAATTTTTAAAGAAAGAAGTATCGTACCTAGGACATATAATAGGAGAAGAAGGAGTTAAGCCAGACCCAAAGAAAATAATAGCTGTAAAAGAATTCCCAACTCCTACAACAGTCAAGAATGTAAAACAGTTCTTAGGACTGAGTGGATATTATAGAAGATTTATAAAGGATTTTTCAAGAATTGCAAGACCACTATCAAATCTCACTAAAAAGGATTATCAATTCGAATGGACGTATAAACAACAAAAAGCATTCGAAACTCTACGAGAAGCACTCTGCAAAGAACCTATTCTGCAATTTCCAGATTTCGAAAAAACATTTAACATTACGACAGACGCTTCAGGCATTGCTGTTGGCGCAGTTCTTAGTCAAGGGGAAATAGGGAAAGATTTACCAGTAGCTTACGCATCCCGTGTTTTAAACGATGCAGAGACGCGATATTCACCTACGGAAAGAGAATTACTAGCAATAATATACGCGGTATTCCATTTTCGACCTTATATTTATGGCAGAAAATTTTATCTCATAACAGATCATAAACCTTTAGAATGGCATCAAAATCTATCTAATCCGACCTCACGTTTAGTACGATGGAAAATTAAACTCGCAGAGTACGATTATAAAATACTATATAAACCAGGAAACTACAATACGAACGCGGATGTCTTATCTGGAAATCCAATTTCATTACCGTTAAACGCGAAACGAGCACATTCGGAAACAAGTTCTCATGAAAATAAAAAACACAAACAATTTCATCAATTCAAAACGCGGCAACGGGAGACTACTGCCTCAACGTCAGAAAACCCAGCTCCATACAAACAACCCAGAATTAGCTCTTCGGATTCTGATTCTTCATCGTACGACGAAAGCGACTCGATAAATATAAAGCGAAAAAAAAACAAAAATCGAACACCTCCTCCTCTCATCCGGAAGCTAAAAAACCAAATATTGAACCATCGGAAACACATACACCACCTCGCCGTGCGGAAATATTCATACCCTCCCAAAAAACGGAAATATATACACGCCCCCAAATCTCGGTACCCGTTGAAGTACATGCGCCCCCTCAAGTCACAGAACCCCTAACAATACATACACCCGCTCAAGACATAATACAAGACACCACAAGGAAAGCACCTCACATCAAGAAACCTCAAGAAGACCTAATAGAAGAAATAGACGAAGCAACCATAGTACCAAAACACAATTATAAAGATCCTCCCAAAATTAGTGCAGAAACAAGTTCAGACAAAAGCACTCACCATACACCTAAAAAGAAAAAGCAAAAATTAAAATCCATATAACTCCTATAACTCCTATAACTCCTATAACTCCTATAAAAATAAGGAAGAAGAAAATACTTACTCCTCCTCCATCATCTTCTCTCTCTCTCCACGGCATAAACAAACATCAACCAAGCCAAGAATAGTTTCAAATATTCCAATCAGACAACAACACACAGAGGTAAAAGATCACCTATGGATGGGAAAAGGATATGTAGCAACATTCATAAACACACAAGGCAGTCCAATAGGACCAGCAGGAGAAAAATTATATAAAGAAAAAAATATAAAACCTCACAAACTTTACCAGCCATTAGAAGTTGGGGAGTTCGTAAAGCTCAAAGAAGGAAAACATACAATAATTGGACTCATCACAACGAACCATCCATCAGAAGAAGACTTATATAAAGCACTTAAAACACTCCACGCACAAATACCTAAAAATACAACAAAAATATACATATCAGCAGAAAGAAATAAAATCTCATTATATAAATTACAAGAATTAATAAATATAATATTCCTACAAGAAGACATCCAATTTGTATTCTGCAAGGGCACTCTTCTAACTCCTCCTGTACAAGATAGACAGCAGATCATCCAGGAGAATCACCAATCACCTATAGGCGGACACAAAGGAATTACAAAGACATACCATCGCATAAGAAGCAAATATTATTGGAAGAATATGAAATATGAAATAACACAATTTATTAAAACTTGCTTAGATTGTCAAAAAACTAAATTAGTACGAGTAAAAAATAAGGAACCCATGATACTGACAGATACACCTGTTGACGCTTTTGATAAGATTTCTATGGATATAGTAGGACCACTACCCTTCACAAATACTGGGAATAGTTATATACTCACTATTCAGGACAATTTAACAAAATATTCTCTCGCTATACCATTGGCAAACATTACTTCAGAGGACATAGCCGAGGCATTCACAGAACACTTCATCTGTAAATTTGCTGCAAGTCCTAAAGCAATCCTCACTGATCAGGGACCAAACTTCATTAGTTCCCTTATGAAAAAATTCGCAAGAGCGTTTCACATTAAACAATACCGAACCTCTGCATTTCATCCTCAATCCAATGGATCCTTAGAGAGAAGCCACCACGTCCTTGTTGAGTACCTACGACATTACGTATCAAAAGAAAAACAATGGGATCAATGGTTACCTCAAGCAATGTTTTCATTGTATTAACAAGTACTCACGAAGGCACGAAATTTACGCCTCACGAACTTGTTTTTGGTAGAAAAGCACGTCTTCCGTCAAGCATTCCTCCAACTGACCATATTAAAACATATCCGGACTACGTCGATAAATTAATGGACAAACTATACCACATTCGACAAATGGCGCGAAAAAATCTAGAAGAATAAAAAATTCGACAGAAACATTATTACGACCGGAAGATTCAATCTCAAACGTATAAAATAGGAGATTGGGTATGGTTACTAAATCCACGAAGAGAAAAATTAGGACCGGAATATAGCGGACCCTACCGGATTACCGAAGTCATGGAGAACAGCAACCTGAAAATAGCAATAAACCCTAAACAAATGCGAAACGTTCATATGAACAGAATAAAAAAAGCTTATTTACCTTAAAAAAAAAAAATAATAATAAATAAAAAAAAAAGTGGCAACCCTGCGTGGGAGTCAATATAAAAGAGGAGCAGACGCAAGATTCCTTCACTCTAGCACACGCATCCATACGTGCAACAACGTATTCAAACGAATAAGCAAGCGCAACAAAATGGACAAATTTATATGTCTGAAAAAAATTAAAAAAAAATATATATATTATTATGAAGAAAACCACATTCTTTGCGAATACTGTGCGCAAAGAATAGGGAGAGACTACGGACACCCAGCATCCGAGCATCTTCTTACATTAGCCACAACACGAAAAGATAGACAATGTTTTATTTGTCGACGAATTCTATATATAAAAAAGCAAGCAACTACTTGTGCTTTATGCACTTTACTATCATATCAAATAACACCAATATCATCCATAAATAATATGGAATTAGGATACGTTTATCCCGGTATTCGGGAACGAATTTTAAAAAATCTCTAAAACTATTAAAAAAAAGCAATCCTGCAACAAGTCAAAGCGCATACATATGTTAACGAGGAACGATATCCTAAGAAACAATAATCTTTCATGTACATATTGATGCAGTTTTTTTTTCTCTTTTACACACTACAGTTACACACACACACACACACACACACACACACACACACACACGCACGCACGCACGCACACACGACCCTGATAACCAGATCAGGCAGCAGGATCTGCCGGCAGCTGCGATGCAGCCTACGTCCGCATTCAGCTACGGTTCTGCCGGTAGGGTCTGCCGGCAGATCGACGGCAGATCGACGGCAGATCGACGGCAGGTCCTGCTGCTCGCCTGACACATCCAACAGCGCCATCTGAAGGCCACAATTGCCAAAGAATTTCCTACGTGTGACGTCACATGGACTTATTTCAAAAAGTATTTATTCTTTCTTTAATAATATACAGGATCAGTGATTACAATTGTTACAAAATAATATAAGCGCATATAAATCCAAAGAGGGACTTTCAACATTTACATTTACAAATCCACGTCCCGTAACCACTGGTACCTAGTAGGGGCGATATCAGGAAATTTCATTCAGTATTTTCGACTTCTTTTTTGTGTAGAATCATCATGTTCCGCGTTGTGTTAGCGCTGAAAACAAATACAATATTAGCATAAAATTAAACGTAACGTATGAATAAACAGAATACATGCGATACTTACTTCAGCTCCATCTCCACACAGTACACAGTCTAGGCGATCATACATGCTCCTGCGAACATTAAAATTTATAAGAAAATATATCTTAAATTATTATCTACTAAACAAGACGCTGAACATTCGCACTTCGCGCATAACCCTACTTTTCTGTCTTCTAGATAATGCGAATCTCGATGTCCGCGACGTAGATAATTAGAAATTATTCAATTCCATAATTACGTTTGCCTTCTGGATACGACGAGATGCTTTGTCTGGATGTTGATGGATGAAATTACTTGGAATATTCTTCGATTTTGCCGGCACTGACTGCCACCGCCAGTGACTGCCACCTCAGACCTCGAAAACTGGAAGTGGCACCCGTTGCCCGTTGTGCTTGAAGACGTACGCTCAAAGAATATTCTAAGTAATCTCATCCATCAATATTCAAACAAATCATCTCGGCGTATCCAGAAGGCAAACGTAATTATGGAATTGAATAATTTCTAATTATCTACGTCGCGGACATCGAGATTCGCATTATCTAGAAAACAGAAAAGTAGGGTTATGCGCGAAGTGCGAATGTTCAGAGTCTTGTTTAGTAGATAATAATTTAAGACATATTTTCTTATAAATTTTAATGTTCGCAGGAGCATGCATGATCGCCTAGACTGTGTACTGTGTGGAGATGGAGCTGAAGTAAGTATCGCATGTATTCTGTTTATTCATACGTTACGTTTAATTTTATGCTAATATTGTATTTGTTTTCAGCGCTAACACAACGCGGAACATGATGATTCTACACAAAAAAGAAGTCGAAAATACTGAATGAAATTTCCTGATATCGCCCCTACTAGGTACCAGTGGTTACGGGACGTGGATTTGTAAATGTAAATGTTGAAAGTCCCTCTTTGGATTTATATGCGCTTATATTATTTTGTAACAATTGTAATCACTGATCCTGTATATTATTAAAGAAAGAATAAATACTTTTTGAAATAAGTCCATGTGACGTCACACGTAGGAAATTCTTTGGCAATTGTGGCCTTCAGATGGCGCTGTTGGATGTGTCAGGCGAGCAGCAGGACCTGCCGTCGATCTGCCGTCGATCTGCCGGCAGACCCTGCTGTCAATCTGCCGGCAGACTGCAGGCAGATGGCTATCAGGGGATGTAATAAATACTTACACCTATTCTTTAAGACTTTTTTATAATAAAAACATTTATTTTTTCTTAAAAATGCGGAAAAATTGTAACTTAATAACCTACCATATAACCTAAATAGCATAAAAGTAGTATAAGGAACATTGTTGCGTAGAACGAAGTTGCAAACATAGACATTTTTATAAACACCCGTCAGAGGGCACTACTCTGTCTGCAATTTACCGATCATCGAAAATCATTTTGGATAAATGACACTAGCGCCAACTGTAACCACTCATTCAAACTCGTGCTTGCGCCTTACTTCATACACTACAAAAATGCCCAAGTGATCAGGTACGCGACACTCCAAGGAGCTGAAAATAAAAAAATAATTAAATAAGATATTTTCGGAGATGGTACCAATCCCTCCAATAATCACACCACTCCCGGGATCTCCTCGACAAATGGTAACGTACTAATAAACATTCCGTCTCCTTTTCCAAATTAACAAATCTATTAAAACCTCAAGACACCACCTCATACTCCACCGGACACGCTCCCGACAACTCCGGAGTTTCCAATGACCCCGGATTTCCAACTCCCGAGGGCTCCGGAATTCAGAATCCCAGAGGTGCCCCCACAAAAATGGCCAGCCCTGATAAAGATTAATATTCCGGATCCTGACTGGGAAACGTATAGGGCATTACCAAAAACAGACCCAAGGAAAAGAATCTGGCGTCTCTTGGGACTGTTTGGCACCGGGGCGGCACACATCCCTACAGGCCCATGAGAAAGGAAGAGAAGGAAAATAAATAAAAAAAAATGTACATATTAATAAATAACCATATATATATACGAATCTTCCATTGCGTTCCCCACCTCCATTCCAATCTCTCGAGGACGAGAGATCCCCCAGGGGGGGGGGGAGGTGTAACGTCCCACGCGGAATCCAAACCGATAATTACCGACCGCCGGTAAAGTAAACCGATCTCCATTATCGCGAAATCGTCCTACGTTACCATACAAAATTATTCTATACATGAATTATAATTAATTAATGATTCAAACGAATACTAAAGAAACAAATGTTATAGAGATGTTAGGAATAATTTAATGTAAATACTGACAAAAGCGCAAGATAAAATATAATGTATTAAGCGAGTAAAAAGCAAAATAATAAATAAGCGACTCACTGCGCATGCGCCAGCTATCAAATTTCGGGTATAAAAGGAGGCGCACGATGCGCAGCGCGAGCATTCCAGGGCATTTAAGGTTACGATTCGAATACGCTCTCTCAACTGACGAATACTTAAACCGTTGAATACTTAAACCCTTAAACATTGAATTTGTCTTGGAACGCACTATCAACTCAGGTCTTCAAAAAAAAAAAAAAAATAGTTCCATTTGAAAAACCGAACTTGACCATCGTATCTTTTAAAATAGTAATCGAAAACAAAATTCGTTCGCGCTAATAAATGGGCCCCCTCGAACCATGCAATTCCCTATTTTTTTTATATTTTTATCGACAATACTTTAAGAGATATCGCGCTGTCCATTCCTTAGTGGGACACCCTGTATATGCTACCAATAGATCAGATGTATCTATCATAGATGAGTTTAATGATCTTCTAGATCGGATCAATGCGACGGACCAAAGTAACTACTTTATCATAGTGGGGGACCTGAACGCCCGCAGAAGAGAGTGGGGGGACTCAGCTTCTAATACCAGAGGAGGATACATAAAGAACTGGGAAATTTCTCATTCAATCAGATATAAATTTAAAATAATAACACCTGCAGAACCTACCTTTCCTTCAGCAAATTCATTCCTGGACATTTGCATCGCAGACATTCGACTCACCTTCAAAAATACAATGAACGATAAGTTAAAAACACATCACTACGACAGCGACCACAGAGCAATAATAGCAGAAATCTCATTAGTTAATGACTTGGAGATACCTATCAACAACACCGACCCCAAGACACATTTTGCATACAAGAAATGCAACTGGAAATAATTCAGACAGAAGATCAATAGAAGCAATCCAACCCCAATCCCGGAGGACAGAAATCTTACGAACCTCGAAATTGATGAGAATCTTACAACCCTGGAACTCAGCATCCGTTCAGCTCTAACCTTGTCCACACCAAAAGTTAAAAGAAGGGATTATACCAACATATACACCAATAACAAAATAAAGAAACTTATTAAATATATATCATATGTCGTCTCGCAAATACATAGAACATACAAACGTGGATATACAACTCAGCAAACCACCTTCCTTAAAGAGCTTTTAAAATCCATTAGAAGCTCCATAGAGGTGGAAATGAAGAGAAATATCATCAGTTACTGGGAGAACAAGGAGAAAGAAATAGATCATCAGAGAACGGACAATTTCTTTCCCAAAATTAAAGATTATTCCGCAGCAAACCTCACAATTCGATAGAAAAAAATACAACTTGATGTAGGGAAACACGGTTGGATTGCCGAACTTAACATCCCTGATGATCACATCATACATGATGGAAACTTATTCACAGTAGCAGGACCTGTAAATATAGCGAATGTCTTGGGCAAACACTACTAAGCCGTTAATACCCCCTCACCTAGTGACATCAGTAATCGGCTACATAACTTAATAGAGGCGGAGAGCACAAGGGGTAAAGATGAGCTAAATCATTTTAGAATACATCAAAAACATATCATACAATTCACTGAAGACAATAGAGCTACATTCCCAATAGGCCCTGAAGTGGACTTCAACTTATGCTGAGCCTGCGCGTATGCAGACGATCTGATTATATATGCGTGGAAGGGAAAAAGCCATCACTGATTCAAGCAGATCTCCAAACTACTGTAAACCATATAGATACTTACTACAAAACCTGGAAATTAAGAATAAACCCGTTAACATGTGAGACAATTCTGTCTAGAAAGCCGACTAGATTCTTCAGCAAATTTCAGAAAAGGGATTTAAGACTATTCAGTATTGATATCGCAGATAGCCCGTCTAATGAAAGAATAAAAATTCCGCACAAGGTATTAGTCAGATATCTAGGCATACAGATGGATAATCTGGCGAGGATGTCCAAGCATGGGGACATTCAGCTAAACAAGGCCCGCAAGGCATTTTATAGCTGTGGCAGGCTATTCTACTCCAGAAATTTGAGCGATAGGGCGAAGATAATCTGCTATATGCTTTTAATCAGACCAATTATGACATACGCAGCCCCCACTTGGTTTAATGTTAACGCAGCAACAATGGAGAAGCTTAGAAAGTTGGAACGACAAATACTCAGACACTGTATTTTTAAACACCGATCGGCTTCTTCAAACTACACCAAATATGTTAGCAAGATTGTCCTATATAAGGAGTCTAATATTACTCGAATAGACAATTTCGTTTTACAGTTGGTTAGAGATTATTATGTGACATCCGTGTCCATTGACGATAACGAAATTATTAAGGACATTTTAAAGATAAACGATGTTTATGCCAGGGATTCCCTGACTTCCGGATGTATACCCCCCCTCCCCAAGTATTCACCTATTTAGATAAGAAAGGTTATATCCAAAACGAATTAAACATCCCGACAATTTATCATTGGCCGCGACGATTGGAAGCGAACAAAAACATTATGTACGATCCTCTCACGAACCCTTCTAACACGCCAGAGGACTTTAAATATTCTATTAGATTATCTCCAATTGACTATTTCAACCCTGCAAGACTTAGCAACAAATATTGGAGGCTAAACACAAACTGTACTTATATAATGGAGTTAAAAAATAGAATCCTCAGTCAGGTGCATAGACAGGATGTTAACAGATAACTACGGCGTACTTAAAAAGAGATAGGCCTAAGACCTTTGTAAATAGTCATGTAAATATATTTAGTTTAAATTAGCGTAGGTTAGATTTAAGTAGATCCAAATTTAGATTTAAGACCCCACCAAAGTGACCTGCTAGGTTTAGAGCCGATTTTTCCTAGGATACCAAAGTGATTAAAAGCAAAATAATAAATAAGCGACTCACTGCGCATGCGCCAGCTATCAAATTTCGGGTATAAAAGGAGGCGCACGATGCGCAGCGCGAGCATTCCAGGGCATTTAAGGTTACGATTCGAATACGCTCTCTCAACTGACGAATACTTAAACCTAGAGGCAGCTTAAGTTTCAACCAGTGGCGGATCTCCAGTGTATAAAAGTTACTGGTGCTCCTTTTTGGTCTTTGTATTTTGAAGTTATAGAACCTCGCTTTAGCGGCCGATGTTCTTGGTAAAAGCAAGGCCTCGAAGAGCATAAAATAAAAACTCTGTCAAAAGAAACGAGCTCGCTCCGAAGACGGTAGCGGCCGTTCTTACTACAGACATTGCCAAGAGTCATCGAGCTCGCTCCGGAAACGGTAGCGGCCGAATATTTAATAAATATTCACGTAACATTAATTAGCATAAATATAAAAAACTATAGAAAACCCAAAAAACAGAATATATAATCGTAGACTGTAAGCAATATTAGAATAAGTATTGTCAAATAAAGTCATTGTTAAGTTTTTAAGTCGTGGATTTTAATCCTTAGTTGTAATAACGAACTCCCACCTATCCTATACTCGAGGGGACGCCGCTCTCCTCTCGAGGACCTACTAGCTTCAGTTGTTTTCGGACAGCCGAACGTTACAGGTCGGATATTTTTTGGTGACAGCGGTGGGATAATTTCGTTTAGTAGGATAATTTCGATTAAAGGGGATATTTCTCTTAAAGTGAAACCACTCCAGAAGTGAGCATTTTCCAGAAATTTTTTCTTCTCTAAATTCTACAGAGGCTTAAAAAAAAAAAAAAACTTCACAACATGAACCTGACACACTGGGAGAAGCAATGGCTAACCTAGCAATCAATACAGAAACACAGGGGACTACAGAAACTCCAGAAATTATTTCAGGAGATACAAACACTCCAGGAACTTCAAATCCACAAGTTAATATGAATACAGCTACGAATGTATATCCTCACTTACCACACATTAGTCCCCTCTTTCGATGGTAGAAATATACCAATACATCAATTTATTAAAAGTTGTCGACACGCACGACGCATGGTTAATCCGAATGCAGAGTATGGATTAGTTCAACTCATTAAAAATAAGCTTTTCGGACAAGCTTCTAGAGTAGTTTTGAACGGGGATTATAATTCAATCGATGACCTCATTTCAGTACTAGAATCACGATTTGCACCATTACATACTTCCATACAATTATATGGGGAATTATCAAAAATTGCACAATTACCTAACGAAACAACGGTAGATTATAGCAGTCGTGTATCCAATCTCCTTCTTCAGATTAAACATTGCAATGCGATAGAAGTACCTACACACGTAGTGCAATTTAATATAACCGCGGAACAAAACGCCATTAAAGCCTTTCTAACAACACGCCTTCAGCAGCCTTGATCGCGCTATCAATATCGCCATTAAAGCAGAAGCAGAATGTAATGAAAATCAGATACGAGCAAGGGAAGCAGCAGGAATAACACAAACTAATCGATGTACAAACTGCCTTGGATACGGCCATATTGCCACCGCCTGCAGCAGTCAAATTTCACGAACCAGTTGGTACCAACAAACAACACATTCTGTGATTTTTGCCGAAGATCAGGTCACATGACGCAAGATTGTACAAGCCGGAGTTACACGAGCAGAGCCCCTCAATCTAACGTATACTGTAAGGTAACGTAACGTCGAAGAACAGGTCACATGACACAAGATTGCAGAAGCCAAAATTACACGACCAAAGCTCCTCAATCCAACTCATATTGTGATCATTGTCGACGACCAGGTCACACAATACAGGAATGTAGAAGTAAAAATTATGCAAATCGGATGCAGAAACCAGAAATATTCTGCGAATATTGCAAATTCAGAGGCCATACAGTAGAGCAATGTAGAAAGAAGATGTACTTCGACAGGAAAGAAAGAGAAGAACAACCTCGTATGGTACGTAGGCAGGCTATACTCGGATTAAAAACAGAGCAAATTAGGAAACCCCCTAGCATCCTTCTCTCTGATCTAGGATTCAATGGAGAAGAAGCAACGTTAATGATTGATACCGGATCCGATTTGAATGTAATTAAAAGGAGTGCTGTTTCACCCAATATACCAATCTTCACGGACACCTTGTTCGACCTTAATGGTATTACGGACGGCCTACTCAGCACCATAGGATACATCAAGATCAGAACATTAAATACAGAAATCATCATCCATGTTGTAGAAGACCTCCCTATCAAACAGGATGGAATATTGGGAACAGAATTCTTTCAAACTAACGGCGCAACCATCGACTACATGAAATCAGCGATAACTATTGGAATGGAAACTATTCCATTCATTGATCCAGAAATGGTCACAATACCAGCCAGAACAAGAAGTCAAATATATGTACGGGTCCTTAACACACGATCTACCACAGGATATATTCCAAGAATTAAAATTCACCCAAATATACATATGGGAAATGCAGTAGTTTCAAATAATAACGGCATAGCATATCTCTTCGCAATAAACACATCTTCAAAAGACATTAAAATCCCCGTACCATCAGTCGAATTAGAACCTTTCGACGAAGTACCTATAAAAGATGAAACGTCAGACAAATACAGAAAAACTAACAGAATACACCAACTACTACAACAATTACGATTAGAACATTTAAATTCAGAAGAACGAGCCAGTGTTGAAGAATTAATTAAAGAACACGCGGATAGATTCTACCTTCCAGGAGAAAAACTAGAAGCAACAAATAAAGCCTATCATAAAATAATAACGGAAAACGACGTTCCTGTTTTCACAAAACAATATAGATACCCTCAAGCATATAAAGAAGAAGTAAAAAGACAAACTAAAGAATTACTTGAAAAAGGAATCATACAGCCCTCATCATCGCCATACAATTCACCCATATGGATTGTACCTAAAAAGGAAGAGCCAGGATTGTAATAGACTTCAGGAAATTAAATGAGAAAATAATTGGAGACGCCTACCCCCTACCAAATATAACTGACATACTAGATCAGTTAGGAAGTGCGAAATATTTCTCTGTCTTTGATCTTGCATCTGGCTTTCACCAAATTCCTATGCATCCAGATCATCGACACAAGACAGCTTTCTCTACAATATACGGACACTATGAATTTAATAGAATGCCATTTGGACTTAAGAATGCACCAGCTACGTTCCAGAGACTCATGGATCAAGTCTTGACAGGACTTCAGGGGATAGAACTTTTTGTATATTTAGATGACATCGTGATATATGCCAGCTCAATGAAAGAACATGCAACAAAATTTAAAAGACTAATGAATAGATTAAGAGACGCAAATCTCTACCTTCAACCGGATAAATGTGAATTTTTAAAGAAAGAAGTATCGTACCTAGGACATATAATAGGAGAAGAAGGAGTTAAGCCAGACCCAAAGAAAATAATAGCTGTAAAAGAATTCCCAACTCCTACAACAGTCAAGAATGTAAAACAGTTCTTAGGACTGAGTGGATATTATAGAAGATTTATAAAGGATTTTTCAAGAATTGCAAGACCACTATCAAATCTCACTAAAAAGGATTATCAATTCGAATGGACGTATAAACAACAAAAAGCATTCGAAACTCTACGAGAAGCACTCTGCAAAGAACCTATTCTGCAATTTCCAGATTTCGAAAAAACATTTAACATTACGACAGACGCTTCAGGCATTGCTGTTGGCGCAGTTCTTAGTCAAGGGGAAATAGGGAAAGATTTACCAGTAGCTTACGCATCCCGTGTTTTAAACGATGCAGAGACGCGATATTCACCTACGGAAAGAGAATTACTAGCAATAATATACGCGGTATTCCATTTTCGACCTTATATTTATGGCAGAAAATTTTATCTCATAACAGATCATAAACCTTTAGAATGGCATCAAAATCTATCTAATCCGACCTCACGTTTAGTACGATGGAAAATTAAACTCGCAGAGTACGATTATAAAATACTATATAAACCAGGAAACTACAATACGAACGCGGATGTCTTATCTGGAAATCCAATTTCATTACCGTTAAACGCGAAACGAGCACATTCGGAAACAAGTTCTCATGAAAATAAAAAACACAAACAATTTCATCAATTCAAAACGCGGCAACGGGAGACTACTGCCTCAACGTCAGAAAACCCAGCTCCATACAAACAACCCAGAATTAGCTCTTCGGATTCTGATTCTTCATCGTACGACGAAAGCGACTCGATAAATATAAAGCGAAAAAAAAAACAAAAATCGAACACCTCCTCCTCTCATCCGGAAGCTAAAAAACCAAATATTGAACCATCGGAAACACATACACCACCTCGCCGTGCGGAAATATTCATACCCTCCCAAAAAACGGAAATATATACACGCCCCCAAATCTCGGTACCCGTTGAAGTACATGCGCCCCCTCATGTCACAGAACCCCTAACAATACATACACCCGCTCAAGACATAATACAAGACACCACAAGGAAAGCACCTCACATCAAGAAACCTCAAGAAGACCTAATAGAAGAAATAGACGAAGCAACCATAGTACCAAAACACAATTATAAAGATCCTCCCAAAATTAGTGCAGAAACAAGTTCAGACAAAAGCACTCACCATACACCTAAAAAGAAAAAGCAAAAATTAAAATCCATATAACTCCTATAACTCCTATAACTCCTATAACTCCTATAAAAATAAGGAAGAAGAAAATACTTACTCCTCCTCCATCATCTTCTCTCTCTCTCCACGGCATAAACAAACATCAACCAAGCCAAGAATAGTTTCAAATATTCCAATCAGACAACAACACACAGAGGTAAAAGATCACCTATGGATGGGAAAAGGATATGTAGCAACATTCATAAACACACAAGGCAGTCCAATAGGACCAGCAGGAGAAAAATTATATAAAGAAAAAAATATAAAACCTCACAAACTTTACCAGCCATTAGAAGTTGGGGAGTTCGTAAAGCTCAAAGAAGGAAAACATACAATAATTGGACTCATCACAACGAACCATCCATCAGAAGAAGACTTATATAAAGCACTTAAAACACTCCACGCACAAATACCTAAAAATACAACAAAAATATACATATCAGCAGAAAGAAATAAAATCTCATTATATAAATTACAAGAATTAA
Organism: Andrena cerasifolii; assembly: GCF_050908995.1. Classification (NCBI taxonomy): domain Eukaryota; kingdom Metazoa; phylum Arthropoda; class Insecta; order Hymenoptera; family Andrenidae; genus Andrena; species Andrena cerasifolii. The sequence goes on along the minus strand of NC_135133.1, from coordinate 375,858 downwards.
TAAATATAATATTCCTACAAGAAGACATCCAATTTGTATTCTGCAAGGGCACTCTTCTAACTCCTCCTGTACAAGATAGACAGCAGATCATCCAGGAGAATCACCAATCACCTATAGGCGGACACAAAGGAATTACAAAGACATACCATCGCATAAGAAGCAAATATTATTGGAAGAATATGAAATATGAAATAACACAATTTATTAAAACTTGCTTAGATTGTCAAAAAACTAAATTAGTACGAGTAAAAAATAAGGAACCCATGATACTGACAGATACACCTGTTGACGCTTTTGATAAGATTTCTATGGATATAGTAGGACCACTACCCTTCACAAATACTGGGAATAGTTATATACTCACTATTCAGGACAATTTAACAAAATATTCTCTCGCTATACCATTGGCAAACATTACTTCAGAGGACATAGCCGAGGCATTCACAGAACACTTCATCTGTAAATTTGCTGCAAGTCCTAAAGCAATCCTCACTGATCAGGGACCAAACTTCATTAGTTCCCTTATGAAAAAATTCGCAAGAGCGTTTCACATTAAACAATACCGAACCTCTGCATTTCATCCTCAATCCAATGGATCCTTAGAGAGAAGCCACCACGTCCTTGTTGAGTACCTACGACATTACGTATCAAAAGAAAAACAATGGGATCAATGGTTACCTCAAGCAATGTTTTCATTGTATTAACAAGTACTCACGAAGGCACGAAATTTACGCCTCACGAACTTGTTTTTGGTAGAAAAGCACGTCTTCCGTCAAGCATTCCTCCAACTGACCATATTAAAACATATCCGGACTACGTCGATAAATTAATGGACAAACTATACCACATTCGACAAATGGCGCGAAAAAATCTAGAAGAATAAAAAATTCGACAGAAACATTATTACGACCGGAAGATTCAATCTCAAACGTATAAAATAGGAGATTGGGTATGGTTACTAAATCCACGAAGAGAAAAATTAGGACCGGAATATAGCGGACCCTACCGGATTACCGAAGTCATGGAGAACAGCAACCTGAAAATAGCAATAAACCCTAAACAAATGCGAAACGTTCATATGAACAGAATAAAAAAAGCTTATTTACCTTAAAAAAAAAAAATAATAATAAATAAAAAAAAAAGTGGCAACCCTGCGTGGGAGTCAATATAAAAGAGGAGCAGACGCAAGATTCCTTCACTCTAGCACACGCATCCATACGTGCAACAACGTATTCAAACGAATAAGCAAGCGCAACAAAATGGACAAATTTATATGTCTGAAAAAAATTAAAAAAAAATATATATATTATTATGAAGAAAACCACATTCTTTGCGAATACTGTGCGCAAAGAATAGGGAGAGACTACGGACACCCAGCATCCGAGCATCTTCTTACATTAGCCACAACACGAAAAGATAGACAATGTTTTATTTGTCGACGAATTCTATATATAAAAAAGCAAGCAACTACTTGTGCTTTATGCACTTTACTATCATATCAAATAACACCAATATCATCCATAAATAATATGGAATTAGGATACGTTTATCCCGGTATTCGGGAACGAATTTTAAAAAATCTCTAAAACTATTAAAAAAAAGCAATCCTGCAACAAGTCAAAGCGCATACATATGTTAACGAGGAACGATATCCTAAGAAACAATAATCTTTCATGTACATATTGATGCAGTTTTTTTTTCTCTTTTACACACTACAGTTACACACACACACACACACACACACACACACACACGCACGCACGCACGCACACACGACCCTGATAACCAGATCAGGCAGCAGGATCTGCCGGCAGCTGCGATGCAGCCTACGTCCGCATTCAGCTACGGTTCTGCCGGTAGGGTCTGCCGGCAGATCGACGGCAGATCGACGGCAGGTCCTGCTGCTCGCCTGACACATCCAACAGCGCCATCTGAAGGCCACAATTGCCAAAGAATTTCCTACGTGTGACGTCACATGGACTTATTTCAAAAAGTATTTATTCTTTCTTTAATAATATACAGGATCAGTGATTACAATTGTTACAAAATAATATAAGCGCATATAAATCCAAAGAGGGACTTTCAACATTTACATTTACAAATCCACGTCCCGTAACCACTGGTACCTAGTAGGGGCGATATCAGGAAATTTCATTCAGTATTTTCGACTTCTTTTTTGTGTAGAATCATCATGTTCCGCGTTGTGTTAGCGCTGAAAACAAATACAATATTAGCATAAAATTAAACGTAACGTATGAATAAACAGAATACATGCGATACTTACTTCAGCTCCATCTCCACACAGTACACAGTCTAGGCGATCATACATGCTCCTGCGAACATTAAAATTTATAAGAAAATATATCTTAAATTATTATCTACTAAACAAGACGCTGAACATTCGCACTTCGCGCATAACCCTACTTTTCTGTCTTCTAGATAATGCGAATCTCGATGTCCGCGACGTAGATAATTAGAAATTATTCAATTCCATAATTACGTTTGCCTTCTGGATACGACGAGATGCTTTGTCTGGATGTTGATGGATGAAATTACTTGGAATATTCTTCGATTTTGCCGGCACTGACTGCCACCGCCAGTGACTGCCACCTCAGACCTCGAAAACTGGAAGTGGCACCCGTTGCCCGTTGTGCTTGAAGACGTACGCTCAAAGAATATTCTAAGTAATCTCATCCATCAATATTCAAACAAATCATCTCGGCGTATCCAGAAGGCAAACGTAATTATGGAATTGAATAATTTCTAATTATCTACGTCGCGGACATCGAGATTCGCATTATCTAGAAAACAGAAAAGTAGGGTTATGCGCGAATGTTCAGAGTCTTGTTTAGTAGATAATAATTTAAGACATATTTTCTTATAAATTTTAATGTTCGCAGGAGCATGCATGATCGCCTAGACTGTGTACTGTGTGGAGATGGAGCTGAAGTAAGTATCGCATGTATTCTGTTTATTCATACGTTACGTTTAATTTTATGCTAATATTGTATTTGTTTTCAGCGCTAACACAACGCGGAACATGATGATTCTACACAAAAAAGAAGTCGAAAATACTGAATGAAATTTCCTGATATCGCCCCTACTAGGTACCAGTGGTTACGGGACGTGGATTTGTAAATGTAAATGTTGAAAGTCCCTCTTTGGATTTATATGCGCTTATATTATTTTGTAACAATTGTAATCACTGATCCTGTATATTATTAAAGAAAGAATAAATACTTTTTGAAATAAGTCCATGTGACGTCACACGTAGGAAATTCTTTGGCAATTGTGGCCTTCAGATGGCGCTGTTGGATGTGTCAGGCGAGCAGCAGGACCTGCCGTCGATCTGCCGTCGATCTGCCGGCAGACCCTGCTGTCAATCTGCCGGCAGACTGCAGGCAGATGGCTATCAGGGGATGTAATAAATACTTACACCTATTCTTTAAGACTTTTTTATAATAAAAACATTTATTTTTTCTTAAAAATGCGGAAAAATTGTAACTTAATAACCTACCATATAACCTAAATAGCATAAAAGTAGTATAAGGAATATTGTTGCGTAGAACGAAGTTGCAAACATAGACATTTTTATAAACACCCGTCAGAGGGCACTACTCTGTCTGCAATTTACCGATCATCGAAAATCATTTTGGATAAATGACACTAGCGCCAACTGTAACCACTCATTCAAACTCGTGCTTGCGCCTTACTTCATACACTACAAAAATGCCCAAGTGATCAGGTACGCGACACTCCAAGGAGCTGAAAATAAAAAAATAATTAAATAAGATATTTTCGGAGATGGTACCAATCCCTCCAATAATCACACCACTCCCGGGATCTCCTCGACAAATGGTAACGTACTAATAAACATTCCGTCTCCTTTTCCAAATTAACAAATCTATTAAAACCTCAAGACACCACCTCATACTCCACCGGACACGCTCCCGACAACTCCGGAGTTTCCAATGACCCCGGATTTCCAACTCCCGAGGGCTCCGGAATTCAGAATCCCAGAGGTGCCCCCACAAAAATGGCCAGCCCTGATAAAGATTAATATTCCGGATCCTGACTGGGAAACGTATAGGGCATTACCAAAAACAGACCCAAGGAAAAGAATCTGGCGTCTCTTGGGACTGTTTGGCACCGGGGCGGCACACATCCCTACAGGCCCATGAGAAAGGAAGAGAAGGAAAATAAATAAAAAAAAATGTACATATTAATAAATAACCATATATATATACGAATCTTCCATTGCGTTCCCCACCTCCATTCCAATCTCTCGAGGACGAGAGATCCCCCAGGGGGGGGGGGAGGTGTAACGTCCCACGCGGAATCCAAACCGATAATTACCGACCGCCGGTAAAGTAAACCGATCTCCATTATCGCGAAATCGTCCTACGTTACCATACAAAATTATTCTATACATGAATTATAATTAATTAATGATTCAAACGAATACTAAAGAAACAAATGTTATAGAGATGTTAGGAATAATTTAATGTAAATACTGACAAAAGCGCAAGATAAAATATAATGTATTAAGCGAGTAAAAAGCAAAATAATAAATAAGCGACTCACTGCGCATGCGCCAGCTATCAAATTTCGGGTATAAAAGGAGGCGCACGATGCGCAGCGCGAGCATTCCAGGGCATTTAAGGTTACGATTCGAATACGCTCTCTCAACTGACGAATACTTAAACCGTTGAATACTTAAACCCTTAAACATTGAATTTGTCTTGGAACGCACTATCAACTCAGGTCTTCAAAAAAAAAAAAAAAATAGTTCCATTTGAAAAACCGAACTTGACCATCGTATCTTTTAAAATAGTAATCGAAAACAAAATTCGTTCGCGCTAATAAATGGGCCCCCTCGAACCATGCAATTCCCTATTTTTTTTATATTTTTATCGACAATACTTTAAGAGATATCGCGCTGTCCATTCCTTAGTGGGACACCCTGTATATGCTACCAATAGATCAGATGTATCTATCATAGATGAGTTTAATGATCTTCTAGATCGGATCAATGCGACGGACCAAAGTAACTACTTTATCATAGTGGGGGACCTGAACGCCCGCAGAAGAGAGTGGGGGGACTCAGCTTCTAATACCAGAGGAGGATACATAAAGAACTGGGAAATTTCTCATTCAATCAGATATAAATTTAAAATAATAACACCTGCAGAACCTACCTTTCCTTCAGCAAATTCATTCCTGGACATTTGCATCGCAGACATTCGACTCACCTTCAAAAATACAATGAACGATAAGTTAAAAACACATCACTACGACAGCGACCACAGAGCAATAATAGCAGAAATCTCATTAGTTAATGACTTGGAGATACCTATCAACAACACCGACCCCAAGACACATTTTGCATACAAGAAATGCAACTGGAAATAATTCAGACAGAAGATCAATAGAAGCAATCCAACCCCAATCCCGGAGGACAGAAATCTTACGAACCTCGAAATTGATGAGAATCTTACAACCCTGGAACTCAGCATCCGTTCAGCTCTAACCTTGTCCACACCAAAAGTTAAAAGAAGGGATTATACCAACATATACACCAATAACAAAATAAAGAAACTTATTAAATATATATCATATGTCGTCTCGCAAATACATAGAACATACAAACGTGGATATACAACTCAGCAAACCACCTTCCTTAAAGAGCTTTTAAAATCCATTAGAAGCTCCATAGAGGTGGAAATGAAGAGAAATATCATCAGTTACTGGGAGAACAAGGAGAAAGAAATAGATCATCAGAGAACGGACAATTTCTTTCCCAAAATTAAAGATTATTCCGCAGCAAACCTCACAATTCGATAGAAAAAAATACAACTTGATGTAGGGAAACACGGTTGGATTGCCGAACTTAACATCCCTGATGATCACATCATACATGATGGAAACTTATTCACAGTAGCAGGACCTGTAAATATAGCGAATGTCTTGGGCAAACACTACTAAGCCGTTAATACCCCCTCACCTAGTGACATCAGTAATCGGCTACATAACTTAATAGAGGCGGAGAGCACAAGGGGTAAAGATGAGCTAAATCATTTTAGAATACATCAAAAACATATCATACAATTCACTGAAGACAATAGAGCTACATTCCCAATAGGCCCTGAAGTGGACTTCAACTTATGCTGAGCCTGCGCGTATGCAGACGATCTGATTATATATGCGTGGAAGGGAAAAAGCCATCACTGATTCAAGCAGATCTCCAAACTACTGTAAACCATATAGATACTTACTACAAAACCTGGAAATTAAGAATAAACCCGTTAACATGTGAGACAATTCTGTCTAGAAAGCCGACTAGATTCTTCAGCAAATTTCAGAAAAGGGATTTAAGACTATTCAGTATTGATATCGCAGATAGCCCGTCTAATGAAAGAATAAAAATTCCGCACAAGGTATTAGTCAGATATCTAGGCATACAGATGGATAATCTGGCGAGGATGTCCAAGCATGGGGACATTCAGCTAAACAAGGCCCGCAAGGCATTTTATAGCTGTGGCAGGCTATTCTACTCCAGAAATTTGAGCGATAGGGCGAAGATAATCTGCTATATGCTTTTAATCAGACCAATTATGACATACGCAGCCCCCACTTGGTTTAATGTTAACGCAGCAACAATGGAGAAGCTTAGAAAGTTGGAACGACAAATACTCAGACACTGTATTTTTAAACACCGATCGGCTTCTTCAAACTACACCAAATATGTTAGCAATATTGTCCTATATAAGGAGTCTAATATTACTCGAATAGACAATTTCGTTTTACAGTTGGTTAGAGATTATTATGTGACATCCGTGTCCATTGACGATAACGAAATTATTAAGGACATTTTAAAGATAAACGATGTTTATGCCAGGGATTCCCTGACTTCCGGATGTATACCCCCCCTCCCCAAGTATTCACCTATTTAGATAAGAAAGGTTATATCCAAAACGAATTAAACATCCCGACAATTTATCATTGGCCGCGACGATTGGAAGCGAACAAAAACATTATGTACGATCCTCTCACGAACCCTTCTAACACGCCAGAGGACTTTAAATATTCTATTAGATTATCTCCAATTGACTATTTCAACCCTGCAAGACTTAGCAACAAATATTGGAGGCTAAACACAAACTGTACTTATATAATGGAGTTAAAAAATAGAATCCTCAGTCAGGTGCATAGACAGGATGTTAACAGATAACTACGGCGTACTTAAAAAGAGATAGGCCTAAGACCTTTGTAAATAGTCATGTAAATATATTTAGTTTAAATTAGCGTAGGTTAGATTTAAGTAGATCCAAATTTAGATTTAAGACCCCACCAAAGTGACCTGCTAGGTTTAGAGCCGATTTTTCCTAGGATACCAAAGTGATTAAAAGCAAAATAATAAATAAGCGACTCACTGCGCATGCGCCAGCTATCAAATTTCGGGTATAAAAGGAGGCGCACGATGCGCAGCGCGAGCATTCCAGGGCATTTAAGGTTACGATTCGAATACGCTCTCTCAACTGACGAATACTTAAACCTAGAGGCAGCTTAAGTTTCAACCAGTGGCGGATCTCCAGTGTATAAAAGTTACTGGTGCTCCTTTTTGGTCTTTGTATTTTGAAGTTATAGAACCTCGCTTTAGCGGCCGATGTTCTTGGTAAAAGCAAGGCCTCGAAGAGCATAAAATAAAAACTCTGTCAAAAGAAACGAGCTCGCTCCGAAGACGGTAGCGGCCGTTCTTACTACAGACATTGCCAAGAGTCATCGAGCTCGCTCCGGAAACGGTAGCGGCCGAATATTTAATAAATATTCACGTAACATTAATTAGCATAAATATAAAAAACTATAGAAAACCCAAAAAACAGAATATATAATCGTAGACTGTAAGCAATATTAGAATAAGTATTGTCAAATAAAGTCATTGTTAAGTTTTTAAGTCGTGGATTTTAATCCTTAGTTGTAATAACGAACTCCCACCTATCCTATACTCGAGGGGACGCCGCTCTCCTCTCGAGGACCTACTAGCTTCAGTTGTTTTCGGACAGCCGAACGTTACAGGTCGGATATTTTTTGGTGACAGCGGTGGGATAATTTCGTTTAGTAGGATAATTTCGATTAAAGGGGATATTTCTCTTAAAGTGAAACCACTCCAGAAGTGAGCATTTTCCAGAAATTTTTTCTTCTCTAAATTCTACAGAGGCTTAAAAAAAAAAAAAAACTTCACAACATGAACCTGACACACTGGGAGAAGCAATGGCTAACCTAGCAATCAATACAGAAACACAGGGGACTACAGAAACTCCAGAAATTATTTCAGGAGATACAAACACTCCAGGAACTTCAAATCCACAAGTTAATATGAATACAGCTACGAATGTATATCCTCACTTACCACACATTAGTCCCCTCTTTCGATGGTAGAAATATACCAATACATCAATTTATTAAAAGTTGTCGACACGCACGACGCATGGTTAATCCGAATGCAGAGTATGGATTAGTTCAACTCATTAAAAATAAGCTTTTCGGACAAGCTTCTAGAGTAGTTTTGAACGGGGATTATAATTCAATCGATGACCTCATTTCAGTACTAGAATCACGATTTGCACCATTACATACTTCCATACAATTATATGGGGAATTATCAAAAATTGCACAATTACCTAACGAAACAACGGTAGATTATAGCAGTCGTGTATCCAATCTCCTTCTTCAGATTAAACATTGCAATGCGATAGAAGTACCTACACACGTAGTGCAATTTAATATAACCGCGGAACAAAACGCCATTAAAGCCTTTCTAACAACACGCCTTCAGCAGCCTTGATCGCGCTATCAATATCGCCATTAAAGCAGAAGCAGAATGTAATGAAAATCAGATACGAGCAAGGGAAGCAGCAGGAATAACACAAACTAATCGATGTACAAACTGCCTTGGATACGGCCATATTGCCACCGCCTGCAGCAGTCAAATTTCACGAACCAGTTGGTACCAACAAACAACACATTCTGTGATTTTTGCCGAAGATCAGGTCACATGACGCAAGATTGTACAAGCCGGAGTTACACGAGCAGAGCCCCTCAATCTAACGTATACTACAGTATACGTAACGTAACGTCGAAGAACAGGTCACATGACACAAGATTGCAGAAGCCAAAATTACACGACCAAAGCTCCTCAATCCAACTCATATTGTGATCATTGTCGACGACCAGGTCACACAATACAGGAATGTAGAAGTAAAAATTATGCAAATCGGATGCAGAAACCAGAAATATTCTGCGAATATTGCAAATTCAGAGGCCATACAGTAGAGCAATGTAGAAAGAAGATGTACTTCGACAGGAAAGAAAGAGAAGAACAACCTCGTATGGTACGTAGGCAGGCTATACTCGGATTAAAAACAGAGCAAATTAGGAAACCCCCTAGCATCCTTCTCTCTGATCTAGGATTCAATGGAGAAGAAGCAACGTTAATGATTGATACCGGATCCGATTTGAATGTAATTAAAAGGAGTGCTGTTTCACCCAATATACCAATCTTCACGGACACCTTGTTCGACCTTAATGGTATTACGGACGGCCTACTCAGCACCATAGGATACATCAAGATCAGAACATTAAATACAGAAATCATCATCCATGTTGTAGAAGACCTCCCTATCAAACAGGATGGAATATTGGGAACAGAATTCTTTCAAACTAACGGCGCAACCATCGACTACATGAAATCAGCGATAACTATTGGAATGGAAACTATTCCATTCATTGATCCAGAAATGGTCACAATACCAGCCAGAACAAGAAGTCAAATATATGTACGGGTCCTTAACACACGATCTACCACAGGATATATTCCAAGAATTAAAATTCACCCAAATATACATATGGGAAATGCAGTAGTTTCAAATAATAACGGCATAGCATATCTCTTCGCAATAAACACATCTTCAAAAGACATTAAAATCCCCGTACCATCAGTCGAATTAGAACCTTTCGACGAAGTACCTATAAAAGATGAAACGTCAGACAAATACAGAAAAACTAACAGAATACACCAACTACTACAACAATTACGATTAGAACATTTAAATTCAGAAGAACGAGCCAGTGTTGAAGAATTAATTAAAGAACACGCGGATAGATTCTACCTTCCAGGAGAAAAACTAGAAGCAACAAATAAAGCCTATCATAAAATAATAACGGAAAACGACGTTCCTGTTTTCACAAAACAATATAGATACCCTCAAGCATATAAAGAAGAAGTAAAAAGACAAACTAAAGAATTACTTGAAAAAGGAATCATACAGCCCTCATCATCGCCATACAATTCACCCATATGGATTGTACCTAAAAAGGAAGAGCCAGGATTGTAATAGACTTCAGGAAATTAAATGAGAAAATAATTGGAGACGCCTACCCCCTACCAAATATAACTGACATACTAGATCAGTTAGGAAGTGCGAAATATTTCTCTGTCTTTGATCTTGCATCTGGCTTTCACCAAATTCCTATGCATCCAGATCATCGACACAAGACAGCTTTCTCTACAATATACGGACACTATGAATTTAATAGAATGCCATTTGGACTTAAGAATGCACCAGCTACGTTCCAGAGACTCATGGATCAAGTCTTGACAGGACTTCAGGGGATAGAACTTTTTGTATATTTAGATGACATCGTGATATATGCCAGCTCAATGAAAGAACATGCAACAAAATTTAAAAGACTAATGAATAGATTAAGAGACGCAAATCTCTACCTTCAACCGGATAAATGTGAATTTTTAAAGAAAGAAGTATCGTACCTAGGACATATAATAGGAGAAGAAGGAGTTAAGCCAGACCCAAAGAAAATAATAGCTGTAAAAGAATTCCCAACTCCTACAACAGTCAAGAATGTAAAACAGTTCTTAGGACTGAGTGGATATTATAGAAGATTTATAAAGGATTTTTCAAGAATTGCAAGACCACTATCAAATCTCACTAAAAAGGATTATCAATTCGAATGGACGTATAAACAACAAAAAGCATTCGAAACTCTACGAGAAGCACTCTGCAAAGAACCTATTCTGCAATTTCCAGATTTCGAAAAAACATTTAACATTACGACAGACGCTTCAGGCATTGCTGTTGGCGCAGTTCTTAGTCAAGGGGAAATAGGGAAAGATTTACCAGTAGCTTACGCATCCCGTGTTTTAAACGATGCAGAGACGCGATATTCACCTACGGAAAGAGAATTACTAGCAATAATATACGCGGTATTCCATTTTCGACCTTATATTTATGGCAGAAAATTTTATCTCATAACAGATCATAAACCTTTAGAATGGCATCAAAATCTATCTAATCCGACCTCACGTTTAGTACGATGGAAAATTAAACTCGCAGAGTACGATTATAAAATACTATATAAACCAGGAAACTACAATACGAACGCGGATGTCTTATCTGGAAATCCAATTTCATTACCGTTAAACGCGAAACGAGCACATTCGGAAACAAGTTCTCATGAAAATAAAAAACACAAACAATTTCATCAATTCAAAACGCGGCAACGGGAGACTACTGCCTCAACGTCAGAAAACCCAGCTCCATACAAACAACCCAGAATTAGCTCTTCGGATTCTGATTCTTCATCGTACGACGAAAGCGACTCGATAAATATAAAGCGAAAAAAAAACAAAAATCGAACACCTCCTCCTCTCATCCGGAAGCTAAAAAACCAAATATTGAACCATCGGAAACACATACACCACCTCGCCGTGCGGAAATATTCATACCCTCCCAAAAAACGGAAATATATACACGCCCCCAAATCTCGGTACCCGTTGAAGTACATGCGCCCCCTCAAGTCACAGAACCCCTAACAATACATACACCCGCTCAAGACATAATACAAGACACCACAAGGAAAGCACCTCACATCAAGAAACCTCAAGAAGACCTAATAGAAGAAATAGACGAAGCAACCATAGTACCAAAACACAATTATAAAGATCCTCCCAAAATTAGTGCAGAAACAAGTTCAGACAAAAGCACTCACCATACACCTAAAAAGAAAAAGCAAAAATTAAAATCCATATAACTCCTATAACTCCTATAACTCCTATAACTCCTATAAAAATAAGGAAGAAGAAAATACTTACTCCTCCTCCATCATCTTCTCTCTCTCTCCACGGCATAAACAAACATCAACCAAGCCAAGAATAGTTTCAAATATTCCAATCAGACAACAACACACAGAGGTAAAAGATCACCTATGGATGGGAAAAGGATATGTAGCAACATTCATAAACACACAAGGCAGTCCAATAGGACCAGCAGGAGAAAAATTATATAAAGAAAAAAATATAAAACCTCACAAACTTTACCAGCCATTAGAAGTTGGGGAGTTCGTAAAGCTCAAAGAAGGAAAACATACAATAATTGGACTCATCACAACGAACCATCCATCAGAAGAAGACTTATATAAAGCACTTAAAACACTCCACGCACAAATACCTAAAAATACAACAAAAATATACATATCAGCAGAAAGAAATAAAATCTCATTATATAAATTACAAGAATTAATAAATATAATATTCCTACAAGAAGACATCCAATTTGTATTCTGCAAGGGCACTCTTCTAACTCCTCCTGTACAAGATAGACAGCAGATCATCCAGGAGAATCACCAATCACCTATAGGCGGACACAAAGGAATTACAAAGACATACCATCGCATAAGAAGCAAATATTATTGGAAGAATATGAAATATGAAATAACACAATTTATTAAAACTTGCTTAGATTGTCAAAAAACTAAATTAGTACGAGTAAAAAATAAGGAACCCATGATACTGACAGATACACCTGTTGACGCTTTTGATAAGATTTCTATGGATATAGTAGGACCACTACCCTTCACAAATACTGGGAATAGTTATATACTCACTATTCAGGACAATTTAACAAAATATTCTCTCGCTATACCATTGGCAAACATTACTTCAGAGGACATAGCCGAGGCATTCACAGAACACTTCATCTGTAAATTTGCTGCAAGTCCTAAAGCAATCCTCACTGATCAGGGACCAAACTTCATTAGTTCCCTTATGAAAAAATTCGCAAGAGCGTTTCACATTAAACAATACCGAACCTCTGCATTTCATCCTCAATCCAATGGATCCTTAGAGAGAAGCCACCACGTCCTTGTTGAGTACCTACGACATTACGTATCAAAAGAAAAACAATGGGATCAATGGTTACCTCAAGCAATGTTTTCATTGTATTAACAAGTACTCACGAAGGCACGAAATTTACGCCTCACGAACTTGTTTTTGGTAGAAAAGCACGTCTTCCGTCAAGCATTCCTCCAACTGACCATATTAAAACATATCCGGACTACGTCGATAAATTAATGGACAAACTATACCACATTCGACAAATGGCGCGAAAAAATCTAGAAGAATAAAAAATTCGACAGAAACATTATTACGACCGGAAGATTCAATCTCAAACGTATAAAATAGGAGATTGGGTATGGTTACTAAATCCACGAAGAGAAAAATTAGGACCGGAATATAGCGGACCCTACCGGATTACCGAAGTCATGGAGAACAGCAACCTGAAAATAGCAATAAACCCTAAACAAATGCGAAACGTTCATATGAACAGAATAAAAAAAGCTTATTTACCTTAAAAAAAAAAAATAATAATAAATAAAAAAAAAAGTGGCAACCCTGCGTGGGAGTCAATATAAAAGAGGAGCAGACGCAAGATTCCTTCACTCTAGCACACGCATCCATACGTGCAACAACGTATTCAAACGAATAAGCAAGCGCAACAAAATGGACAAATTTATATGTCTGAAAAAAATTAAAAAAAAATATATATATTATTATGAAGAAAACCACATTCTTTGCGAATACTGTGCGCAAAGAATAGGGAGAGACTACGGACACCCAGCATCCGAGCATCTTCTTACATTAGCCACAACACGAAAAGATAGACAATGTTTTATTTGTCGACGAATTCTATATATAAAAAAGCAAGCAACTACTTGTGCTTTATGCACTTTACTATCATATCAAATAACACCAATATCATCCATAAATAATATGGAATTAGGATACGTTTATCCCGGTATTCGGGAACGAATTTTAAAAAATCTCTAAAACTATTAAAAAAAAGCAATCCTGCAACAAGTCAAAGCGCATACATATGTTAACGAGGAACGATATCCTAAGAAACAATAATCTTTCATGTACATATTGATGCAGTTTTTTTTTCTCTTTTACACACTACAGTTACACACACACACACACACACACACACACACACACGCACGCACGCACGCACACACGACCCTGATAACCAGATCAGGCAGCAGGATCTGCCGGCAGCTGCGATGCAGCCTACGTCCGCATTCAGCTACGGTTCTGCCGGTAGGGTCTGCCGGCAGATCGACGGCAGATCGACGGCAGGTCCTGCTGCTCGCCTGACACATCCAACAGCGCCATCTGAAGGCCACAATTGCCAAAGAATTTCCTACGTGTGACGTCACATGGACTTATTTCAAAAAGTATTTATTCTTTCTTTAATAATATACAGGATCAGTGATTACAATTGTTACAAAATAATATAAGCGCATATAAATCCAAAGAGGGACTTTCAACATTTACATTTACAAATCCACGTCCCGTAACCACTGGTACCTAGTAGGGGCGATATCAGGAAATTTCATTCAGTATTTTCGACTTCTTTTTTGTGTAGAATCATCATGTTCCGCGTTGTGTTAGCGCTGAAAACAAATACAATATTAGCATAAAATTAAACGTAACGTATGAATAAACAGAATACATGCGATACTTACTTCAGCTCCATCTCCACACAGTACACAGTCTAGGCGATCATACATGCTCCTGCGAACATTAAAATTTATAAGAAAATATATCTTAAATTATTATCTACTAAACAAGACGCTGAACATTCGCACTTCGCGCATAACCCTACTTTTCTGTCTTCTAGATAATGCGAATCTCGATGTCCGCGACGTAGATAATTAGAAATTATTCAATTCCATAATTACGTTTGCCTTCTGGATACGACGAGATGCTTTGTCTGGATGTTGATGGATGAAATTACTTGGAATATTCTTCGATTTTGCCGGCACTGACTGCCACCGCCAGTGACTGCCACCTCAGACCTCGAAAACTGGAAGTGGCACCCGTTGCCCGTTGTGCTTGAAGACGTACGCTCAAAGAATATTCTAAGTAATCTCATCCATCAATATTCAAACAAATCATCTCGGCGTATCCAGAAGGCAAACGTAATTATGGAATTGAATAATTTCTAATTATCTACGTCGCGGACATCGAGATTCGCATTATCTAGAAAACAGAAAAGTAGGGTTATGCGCGAAGTGCGAATGTTCAGAGTCTTGTTTAGTAGATAATAATTTAAGACATATTTTCTTATAAATTTTAATGTTCGCAGGAGCATGCATGATCGCCTAGACTGTGTACTGTGTGGAGATGGAGCTGAAGTAAGTATCGCATGTATTCTGTTTATTCATACGTTACGTTTAATTTTATGCTAATATTGTATTTGTTTTCAGCGCTAACACAACGCGGAACATGATGATTCTACACAAAAAAGAAGTCGAAAATACTGAATGAAATTTCCTGATATCGCCCCTACTAGGTACCAGTGGTTACGGGACGTGGATTTGTAAATGTAAATGTTGAAAGTCCCTCTTTGGATTTATATGCGCTTATATTATTTTGTAACAATTGTAATCACTGATCCTGTATATTATTAAAGAAAGAATAAATACTTTTTGAAATAAGTCCATGTGACGTCACACGTAGGAAATTCTTTGGCAATTGTGGCCTTCAGATGGCGCTGTTGGATGTGTCAGGCGAGCAGCAGGACCTGCCGTCGATCTGCCGTCGATCTGCCGGCAGACCCTGCTGTCAATCTGCCGGCAGACTGCAGGCAGATGGCTATCAGGGGATGTAATAAATACTTACACCTATTCTTTAAGACTTTTTTATAATAAAAACATTTATTTTTTCTTAAAAATGCGGAAAAATTGTAACTTAATAACCTACCATATAACCTAAATAGCATAAAAGTAGTATAAGGAACATTGTTGCGTAGAACGAAGTTGCAAACATAGACATTTTTATAAACACCCGTCAGAGGGCACTACTCTGTCTGCAATTTACCGATCATCGAAAATCA
Organism: Andrena cerasifolii; assembly: GCF_050908995.1. NCBI lineage: Eukaryota > Metazoa > Arthropoda > Insecta > Hymenoptera > Andrenidae > Andrena > Andrena cerasifolii. Next base: position 359,605 of record NC_135133.1, on the reverse strand, counting down.
TTTTGGATAAATGACACTAGCGCCAACTGTAACCACTCATTCAAACTCGTGCTTGCGCCTTACTTCATACACTACAAAAATGCCCAAGTGATCAGGTACGCGACACTCCAAGGAGCTGAAAATAAAAAAATAATTAAATAAGATATTTTCGGAGATGGTACCAATCCCTCCAATAATCACACCACTCCCGGGATCTCCTCGACAAATGGTAACGTACTAATAAACATTCCGTCTCCTTTTCCAAATTAACAAATCTATTAAAACCTCAAGACACCACCTCATACTCCACCGGACACGCTCCCGACAACTCCGGAGTTTCCAATGACCCCGGATTTCCAACTCCCGAGGGCTCCGGAATTCAGAATCCCAGAGGTGCCCCCACAAAAATGGCCAGCCCTGATAAAGATTAATATTCCGGATCCTGACTGGGAAACGTATAGGGCATTACCAAAAACAGACCCAAGGAAAAGAATCTGGCGTCTCTTGGGACTGTTTGGCACCGGGGCGGCACACATCCCTACAGGCCCATGAGAAAGGAAGAGAAGGAAAATAAATAAAAAAAAATGTACATATTAATAAATAACCATATATATATACGAATCTTCCATTGCGTTCCCCACCTCCATTCCAATCTCTCGAGGACGAGAGATCCCCCAGGGGGGGGGGGAGGTGTAACGTCCCACGCGGAATCCAAACCGATAATTACCGACCGCCGGTAAAGTAAACCGATCTCCATTATCGCGAAATCGTCCTACGTTACCATACAAAATTATTCTATACATGAATTATAATTAATTAATGATTCAAACGAATACTAAAGAAACAAATGTTATAGAGATGTTAGGAATAATTTAATGTAAATACTGACAAAAGCGCAAGATAAAATATAATGTATTAAGCGAGTAAAAAGCAAAATAATAAATAAGCGACTCACTGCGCATGCGCCAGCTATCAAATTTCGGGTATAAAAGGAGGCGCACGATGCGCAGCGCGAGCATTCCAGGGCATTTAAGGTTACGATTCGAATACGCTCTCTCAACTGACGAATACTTAAACCGTTGAATACTTAAACCCTTAAACATTGAATTTGTCTTGGAACGCACTATCAACTCAGGTCTTCAAAAAAAAAAAAAAAATAGTTCCATTTGAAAAACCGAACTTGACCATCGTATCTTTTAAAATAGTAATCGAAAACAAAATTCGTTCGCGCTAATAAATGGGCCCCCTCGAACCATGCAATTCCCTATTTTTTTTATATTTTTATCGACAATACTTTAAGAGATATCGCGCTGTCCATTCCTTAGTGGGACACCCTGTATATGCTACCAATAGATCAGATGTATCTATCATAGATGAGTTTAATGATCTTCTAGATCGGATCAATGCGACGGACCAAAGTAACTACTTTATCATAGTGGGGGACCTGAACGCCCGCAGAAGAGAGTGGGGGGACTCAGCTTCTAATACCAGAGGAGGATACATAAAGAACTGGGAAATTTCTCATTCAATCAGATATAAATTTAAAATAATAACACCTGCAGAACCTACCTTTCCTTCAGCAAATTCATTCCTGGACATTTGCATCGCAGACATTCGACTCACCTTCAAAAATACAATGAACGATAAGTTAAAAACACATCACTACGACAGCGACCACAGAGCAATAATAGCAGAAATCTCATTAGTTAATGACTTGGAGATACCTATCAACAACACCGACCCCAAGACACATTTTGCATACAAGAAATGCAACTGGAAATAATTCAGACAGAAGATCAATAGAAGCAATCCAACCCCAATCCCGGAGGACAGAAATCTTACGAACCTCGAAATTGATGAGAATCTTACAACCCTGGAACTCAGCATCCGTTCAGCTCTAACCTTGTCCACACCAAAAGTTAAAAGAAGGGATTATACCAACATATACACCAATAACAAAATAAAGAAACTTATTAAATATATATCATATGTCGTCTCGCAAATACATAGAACATACAAACGTGGATATACAACTCAGCAAACCACCTTCCTTAAAGAGCTTTTAAAATCCATTAGAAGCTCCATAGAGGTGGAAATGAAGAGAAATATCATCAGTTACTGGGAGAACAAGGAGAAAGAAATAGATCATCAGAGAACGGACAATTTCTTTCCCAAAATTAAAGATTATTCCGCAGCAAACCTCACAATTCGATAGAAAAAAATACAACTTGATGTAGGGAAACACGGTTGGATTGCCGAACTTAACATCCCTGATGATCACATCATACATGATGGAAACTTATTCACAGTAGCAGGACCTGTAAATATAGCGAATGTCTTGGGCAAACACTACTAAGCCGTTAATACCCCCTCACCTAGTGACATCAGTAATCGGCTACATAACTTAATAGAGGCGGAGAGCACAAGGGGTAAAGATGAGCTAAATCATTTTAGAATACATCAAAAACATATCATACAATTCACTGAAGACAATAGAGCTACATTCCCAATAGGCCCTGAAGTGGACTTCAACTTATGCTGAGCCTGCGCGTATGCAGACGATCTGATTATATATGCGTGGAAGGGAAAAAGCCATCACTGATTCAAGCAGATCTCCAAACTACTGTAAACCATATAGATACTTACTACAAAACCTGGAAATTAAGAATAAACCCGTTAACATGTGAGACAATTCTGTCTAGAAAGCCGACTAGATTCTTCAGCAAATTTCAGAAAAGGGATTTAAGACTATTCAGTATTGATATCGCAGATAGCCCGTCTAATGAAAGAATAAAAATTCCGCACAAGGTATTAGTCAGATATCTAGGCATACAGATGGATAATCTGGCGAGGATGTCCAAGCATGGGGACATTCAGCTAAACAAGGCCCGCAAGGCATTTTATAGCTGTGGCAGGCTATTCTACTCCAGAAATTTGAGCGATAGGGCGAAGATAATCTGCTATATGCTTTTAATCAGACCAATTATGACATACGCAGCCCCCACTTGGTTTAATGTTAACGCAGCAACAATGGAGAAGCTTAGAAAGTTGGAACGACAAATACTCAGACACTGTATTTTTAAACACCGATCGGCTTCTTCAAACTACACCAAATATGTTAGCAATATTGTCCTATATAAGGAGTCTAATATTACTCGAATAGACAATTTCGTTTTACAGTTGGTTAGAGATTATTATGTGACATCCGTGTCCATTGACGATAACGAAATTATTAAGGACATTTTAAAGATAAACGATGTTTATGCCAGGGATTCCCTGACTTCCGGATGTATACCCCCCCTCCCCAAGTATTCACCTATTTAGATAAGAAAGGTTATATCCAAAACGAATTAAACATCCCGACAATTTATCATTGGCCGCGACGATTGGAAGCGAACAAAAACATTATGTACGATCCTCTCACGAACCCTTCTAACACGCCAGAGGACTTTAAATATTCTATTAGATTATCTCCAATTGACTATTTCAACCCTGCAAGACTTAGCAACAAATATTGGAGGCTAAACACAAACTGTACTTATATAATGGAGTTAAAAAATAGAATCCTCAGTCAGGTGCATAGACAGGATGTTAACAGATAACTACGGCGTACTTAAAAAGAGATAGGCCTAAGACCTTTGTAAATAGTCATGTAAATATATTTAGTTTAAATTAGCGTAGGTTAGATTTAAGTAGATCCAAATTTAGATTTAAGACCCCACCAAAGTGACCTGCTAGGTTTAGAGCCGATTTTTCCTAGGATACCAAAGTGATTAAAAGCAAAATAATAAATAAGCGACTCACTGCGCATGCGCCAGCTATCAAATTTCGGGTATAAAAGGAGGCGCACGATGCGCAGCGCGAGCATTCCAGGGCATTTAAGGTTACGATTCGAATACGCTCTCTCAACTGACGAATACTTAAACCTAGAGGCAGCTTAAGTTTCAACCAGTGGCGGATCTCCAGTGTATAAAAGTTACTGGTGCTCCTTTTTGGTCTTTGTATTTTGAAGTTATAGAACCTCGCTTTAGCGGCCGATGTTCTTGGTAAAAGCAAGGCCTCGAAGAGCATAAAATAAAAACTCTGTCAAAAGAAACGAGCTCGCTCCGAAGACGGTAGCGGCCGTTCTTACTACAGACATTGCCAAGAGTCATCGAGCTCGCTCCGGAAACGGTAGCGGCCGAATATTTAATAAATATTCACGTAACATTAATTAGCATAAATATAAAAAACTATAGAAAACCCAAAAAACAGAATATATAATCGTAGACTGTAAGCAATATTAGAATAAGTATTGTCAAATAAAGTCATTGTTAAGTTTTTAAGTCGTGGATTTTAATCCTTAGTTGTAATAACGAACTCCCACCTATCCTATACTCGAGGGGACGCCGCTCTCCTCTCGAGGACCTACTAGCTTCAGTTGTTTTCGGACAGCCGAACGTTACAGGTCGGATATTTTTTGGTGACAGCGGTGGGATAATTTCGTTTAGTAGGATAATTTCGATTAAAGGGGATATTTCTCTTAAAGTGAAACCACTCCAGAAGTGAGCATTTTCCAGAAATTTTTTCTTCTCTAAATTCTACAGAGGCTTAAAAAAAAAAAAAAACTTCACAACATGAACCTGACACACTGGGAGAAGCAATGGCTAACCTAGCAATCAATACAGAAACACAGGGGACTACAGAAACTCCAGAAATTATTTCAGGAGATACAAACACTCCAGGAACTTCAAATCCACAAGTTAATATGAATACAGCTACGAATGTATATCCTCACTTACCACACATTAGTCCCCTCTTTCGATGGTAGAAATATACCAATACATCAATTTATTAAAAGTTGTCGACACGCACGACGCATGGTTAATCCGAATGCAGAGTATGGATTAGTTCAACTCATTAAAAATAAGCTTTTCGGACAAGCTTCTAGAGTAGTTTTGAACGGGGATTATAATTCAATCGATGACCTCATTTCAGTACTAGAATCACGATTTGCACCATTACATACTTCCATACAATTATATGGGGAATTATCAAAAATTGCACAATTACCTAACGAAACAACGGTAGATTATAGCAGTCGTGTATCCAATCTCCTTCTTCAGATTAAACATTGCAATGCGATAGAAGTACCTACACACGTAGTGCAATTTAATATAACCGCGGAACAAAACGCCATTAAAGCCTTTCTAACAACACGCCTTCAGCAGCCTTGATCGCGCTATCAATATCGCCATTAAAGCAGAAGCAGAATGTAATGAAAATCAGATACGAGCAAGGGAAGCAGCAGGAATAACACAAACTAATCGATGTACAAACTGCCTTGGATACGGCCATATTGCCACCGCCTGCAGCAGTCAAATTTCACGAACCAGTTGGTACCAACAAACAACACATTCTGTGATTTTTGCCGAAGATCAGGTCACATGACGCAAGATTGTACAAGCCGGAGTTACACGAGCAGAGCCCCTCAATCTAACGTATACTGTAAGGTAACGTAACGTCGAAGAACAGGTCACATGACACAAGATTGCAGAAGCCAAAATTACACGACCAAAGCTCCTCAATCCAACTCATATTGTGATCATTGTCGACGACCAGGTCACACAATACAGGAATGTAGAAGTAAAAATTATGCAAATCGGATGCAGAAACCAGAAATATTCTGCGAATATTGCAAATTCAGAGGCCATACAGTAGAGCAATGTAGAAAGAAGATGTACTTCGACAGGAAAGAAAGAGAAGAACAACCTCGTATGGTACGTAGGCAGGCTATACTCGGATTAAAAACAGAGCAAATTAGGAAACCCCCTAGCATCCTTCTCTCTGATCTAGGATTCAATGGAGAAGAAGCAACGTTAATGATTGATACCGGATCCGATTTGAATGTAATTAAAAGGAGTGCTGTTTCACCCAATATACCAATCTTCACGGACACCTTGTTCGACCTTAATGGTATTACGGACGGCCTACTCAGCACCATAGGATACGTCAAGATCAGAACATTAAATACAGAAATCATCATCCATGTTGTAGAAGACCTCCCTATCAAACAGGATGGAATATTGGGAACAGAATTCTTTCAAACTAACGGCGCAACCATCGACTACATGAAATCAGCGATAACTATTGGAATGGAAACTATTCCATTCATTGATCCAGAAATGGTCACAATACCAGCCAGAACAAGAAGTCAAATATATGTACGGGTCCTTAACACACGATCTACCACAGGATATATTCCAAGAATTAAAATTCACCCAAATATACATATGGGAAATGCAGTAGTTTCAAATAATAACGGCATAGCATATCTCTTCGCAATAAACACATCTTCAAAAGACATTAAAATCCCCGTACCATCAGTCGAATTAGAACCTTTCGACGAAGTACCTATAAAAGATGAAACGTCAGACAAATACAGAAAAACTAACAGAATACACCAACTACTACAACAATTACGATTAGAACATTTAAATTCAGAAGAACGAGCCAGTGTTGAAGAATTAATTAAAGAACACGCGGATAGATTCTACCTTCCAGGAGAAAAACTAGAAGCAACAAATAAAGCCTATCATAAAATAATAACGGAAAACGACGTTCCTGTTTTCACAAAACAATATAGATACCCTCAAGCATATAAAGAAGAAGTAAAAAGACAAACTAAAGAATTACTTGAAAAAGGAATCATACAGCCCTCATCACCCATATGGATTGTACCTAAAAAGGAAGAGCCAGGATTGTAATAGACTTCAGGAAATTAAATGAGAAAACAATTGGAGACGCCTACCCCCTACCAAATATAACTGACATACTAGATCAGTTAGGAAGTGCGAAATATTTCTCTGTCTTTGATCTTGCATCTGGCTTTCACCAAATTCCTATGCATCCAGATCATCGACACAAGACAGCTTTCTCTACAATATACGGACACTATGAATTTAATAGAATGCCATTTGGACTTAAGAATGCACCAGCTACGTTCCAGAGACTCATGGATCAAGTCTTGACAGGACTTCAGGGGATAGAACTTTTTGTATATTTAGATGACATCGTGATATATGCCAGCTCAATGAAAGAACATGCAACAAAATTTAAAAGACTAATGAATAGATTAAGAGACGCAAATCTCTACCTTCAACCGGATAAATGTGAATTTTTAAAGAAAGAAGTATCGTACCTAGGACATATAATAGGAGAAGAAGGAGTTAAGCCAGACCCAAAGAAAATAATAGCTGTAAAAGAATTCCCAACTCCTACAACAGTCAAGAATGTAAAACAGTTCTTAGGACTGAGTGGATATTATAGAAGATTTATAAAGGATTTTTCAAGAATTGCAAGACCACTATCAAATCTCACTAAAAAGGATTATCAATTCGAATGGACGTATAAACAACAAAAAGCATTCGAAACTCTACGAGAAGCACTCTGCAAAGAACCTATTCTGCAATTTCCAGATTTCGAAAAAACATTTAACATTACGACAGACGCTTCAGGCATTGCTGTTGGCGCAGTTCTTAGTCAAGGGGAAATAGGGAAAGATTTACCAGTAGCTTACGCATCCCGTGTTTTAAACGATGCAGAGACGCGATATTCACCTACGGAAAGAGAATTACTAGCAATAATATACGCGGTATTCCATTTTCGACCTTATATTTATGGCAGAAAATTTTATCTCATAACAGATCATAAACCTTTAGAATGGCATCAAAATCTATCTAATCCGACCTCACGTTTAGTACGATGGAAAATTAAACTCGCAGAGTACGATTATAAAATACTATATAAACCAGGAAACTACAATACGAACGCGGATGTCTTATCTGGAAATCCAATTTCATTACCGTTAAACGCGAAACGAGCACATTCGGAAACAAGTTCTCATGAAAATAAAAAACACAAACAATTTCAATGTTTCCGCAATGGCTAATATACCTTGTGTGGGACATGATCTGTGATAAAACATTTGTTACCTGGGATGGAAAAAACTTATCTTCAAAGACATTTAAAATAGAAGAAGGTTTACAACAGGGTACTGTCAACTCCCCAATTCTTTTTAACATATATTTGAGTGACCTACCTAGATTATTTAATTTTAATCAACCTGGTTCCCCTAGCTTACTCAAGTTTGCAGATGATATCATAGTTTACCTAGAAAGCAGTAGAGTGAATACCGTCCAAATAATGTTAGAGGAAACTGTCGATAAAATAATAAGATATCTCATGATATGGAATCTCCGCGTTAACCCAAATAAATGCGAGACCATGTTAATTCGCAAACCTTTGGTCAACCTAACGTCTAAAGCTAAAGTGGGTAGCAAGGATTTTGGTATTTCGGCGCTAGTCCCAGGCACTAACAACAGAATAGCTATTCCACACAAAAAGGTGGTCAAATATCTGGGAGTTCACATCCATTACCTGTTGAGAGGAAACAAACATACGGAGGTTCAAATTGAAAAAGCAAACAGAGCGTTCTAGCTAATAGCAGAGTCTTTAGAAATAAATATTTATCACCAAAGGCAAAGACCATATCTAGAAACGCGGTAGCGTCTCGACGCCAAGTACAGGAAGGACATCCTGTATATGTCGACTGTCGCTACCGTGTACCTTTACTCGTCGCGGAGCCATTCCAACCTAACCTGAAACTTATTTCCTTAATATCTCATCACGCCTGCAATATTTTCTAAGTTTAAAGGCATTTTTCTTATGTAAACCGCATATAAGCTTTCGAATAGGACCAATTTCAATAAAATCGGTCCGCGCATAACCGAGATATCGTAATATCGTCTCATGAATCTGTCAGATGCGATAAGGTTTTTCTCCCGATTCTCCAACCAAATTTTGTCGACATAATACGTATACGCGTTACACGCACACCTTCAGCCAAAACGGAACTAACACACGTTTCCTTCGTCAATCGCTATCTTCACTATGCAATCTACTCCAAATTTTGACAGCTTACCGTCAAGTTATAACCAAGTTATAAACGTGTTTTTACAAATATATACATAAATGAATTTCTTTTTAATTTAAATGATAAAAACCAATTTAAACCAATTCCACCAATCCAATTGTCTTGAAGCTTTGCAGGCGTGCGTAGTTTGGATGACAATACAATATACTTTTAAAAAAAACCCGAGAGGATGAAAAAATTATCCAGTCATCAATTAATAATATAATAATAATTTATAATATTGAAAATTATCCGAAGTCATTCTCTATGTAAATTATCTTTGTAAAAAGTAGTGAGATGTCCATAAACGACTTCAGAAATGTAAAAAAATTACGCCAAGTACATGAAAGCAAATAAATCACAAAAAAAAAAAATAATAATAAATACAAATAAATATTTTAATACGAATAAACATTTTATTCAAAATACTTGGCGCTGCGTCCCGAATTGGTGCCGCTAAACTGAATAAATATGTATAAATTGCATTAATTAATCTTTTTCTTTCTTTCCTGTGTGTGCGTTCATGAATGTGTGTATGTGTGCGTGCGCATACGCTACGTATGACATTAGAATTAAATATATGTAGAATAAATCTGACTGCGTTTCTAACATGTATATGTATATGTTTATGTATTTTAGATCGTAAGGGAGTTATTGTAAATTATTAATACGAGGACAATTAACATTTTTTCTGTTTCGCAGCGCCAAGTATTTTGAATAAAATGTTTATTCGTATTAAAATATTTATTTGTATTTATCATTACCTTTATGCACGTGCAGCTCATTTTGATTTCACATCTTTTTTTATTTTATAATTATTATTATCTTCTTTTTTTTTGTGATTTATTTGCTTTCATGTACTTGGCGTAATTTTTTTACTTTTCTGAAGTCGTTTATGGAGATCTCACTACTTTTTCCACAGATAATTTACATAGAGAATGACTTCGGATAATTTTCAATATTATAAATTATTATTATATTATTAATTGATGACTGGATAATTTTTTCATCCTCTCGAGTTTTTTTTAAAAATATATTGTATTGCCATCCAAACTACGCACGCCTGCAAAGCTTCAAGACAATTGGATTGGTGGAATTGGTTTAAATTGGTTTTTGTCATTTAAATTAAAAAGAAATTCATTTATGTATATATTTGTAAAAATACGTTTATAACTTGGTTATAACTTGACGGTAAGCTGTCAAAATTTGGAGTAGATTGCATAGTGAAGATAGCGATTGACGAACGAAACGTGTGTTAGTTCCGTTTTGGCTGAAGGTGTGCGTGTAACGCGTATACGTATTATGTCGACAAAATTTGGTTGGAGAATCGGGAGAAAAACCTTATCGCATCTGACAGATTCATGAGACGATATTACGATATCTCGGTTATGCGCGGACCGATTTTATTGAAATTGGTCTTATTCGAAAGCTTATATGCGGTTTACATAAGAAAAATGCCTTTAAACTTAGAAAATATTGCAGGCGTGATGAGATATTAAGGAAATAAGTTTCAGGTTAGGTTGGAATGGCTCTGCGACGAGTAAAGGTACACGGCACAGTGGTCCAAGAGCACCTAAAAAGTGGCCAAAAACAAGGTAGAAAATTTCCGTAAGGAAAATTTATCACCATTTTCAGGAATAGTTGCAGTGCATGTAGACAAAATGTTTTGTGGATTTAACCATTCCTGCTCCATTGGCATTGGTTTTATGTTGACAAATGTATTAAAATGAGTGATATGTCTGTTCATTATAATATCAATGTTTTTCATTAATTTATGTTCAATTTATGGAATTTTATTGTTATATATTTATTTGTAAATATATATCAATTAAGAATAACACAGACAAGTTAAGAAAGTTGAGAGGAAATTGTAATATTCAATTCCTTATCGTTGCACTATAATCATATTTCGCAGAATGTTTACCTTTCGATTCACCATTCTCCGAGATTCCACCTCTTATAGAGAAAAATAAAGCCTGAGTGTGCTATATGTAATGTATACTTTAATGTAAAACTGCTACTTTTTGCTACTTTTGTTGTTTAAATTAAATTAATGTTATAAACGAACGACCGTGCGCGTATAGGTGGCCGCAAAATGCAGCAGGCTAAATTTACAATTACAGGTGTGTCTGCCCAGACCAAATATGTACATTTAATTATCTATTACTCTTTCATACATCGTTATTATCTGTTAATGACATTATTTTTTAAATTTTGTCTGTTTCTTAATCACGGAAATAAAATCGCATTCAACGGAAACGCCCGTGTATCCTTACTTCTCACTGCTTATACTTCAATACAATGTATCAGTTTTGTCAAGAAACTCGACCAGTCGAGTTGTCGAGTCTTTTAGTTGATCAGTTGCATCCAAGCAGATCAGTTTGAAAAACGAAAAGAAAAGTATCCTCGGAGTGTGTAATAATTGTAAAAGTGTTTTTTTACATTATTAATAATTTCCTTTCGAACGAAATTTTTTCCATATTAAAGAATAATTTTATTATTATTGTAGAATTTCATACATAGTACCAACTAAAGTATAGGCTTTATAGAATTAAGGCTAGACTAGGGTAAATGATTAAGTATATAATAATGGTTAAATTTACGAAACGACAAATTCTGGAATATGTTCCCCCAAAAAGCAGATCTATCAGAAGCTATTAATTATATTCTGAAAGAATTGAATATTGTCTTGGAAGATGCTTATCCACAGGATGTGCAGCGCTTGAGAGCTGCTCTTTCGACTTTAAGAACGAAACGAAATAAGAAATTTCAAGAGGCACGTCGAATTAAAGAGAAATTCTAAAAAAGAAATTCTAGTTGGCTAGATTCCGAGTTTGTAATTCCCAATATTACAATTAATGATGAAAATCAACAACCTTCTACTTCTTCTTTTTCGAGAGTAGGTCGACTGTCTTTATCATTTGAAAATAAATCGGATCGTTCAAAGAGACGAGAGGCTGCAAACATAAGCAAAAGCCTTAATCACAACCCACAAAGAATATTACAGGCATGTCGTTATGCAGCTAAATTATCTAAAGAAAAAGATTTGTGTGCTATTTTGAAAGAAATTTCTAAAAGTCCGGAACAACCAAGAAAAATTAGAAAACTGTTAGATACAAATATAGCTCCTATAACTAAGAAACCTGAAGAAGCTTTAGCATTTCTTTTGGATAACCGTATGTCAAAAAATGTATACACCAATATGCGTTTAGAAGTAAAAGAACCTTTAATGATTTGTCGAATAAAACGAATGGCACTTTTTTACCAAACAGCAACGCACTTATGCGCGAGATAAGTCCAACTGTTTGATAAGTCAAACTGTACTCAATATGCGATTTTGAATTTTAGGTTTTTAACGTCGGATTAGTCATCGGCGACCTCGAAAACCCCTAAATAATAAGTTTCATAAATATCTGATGAAATCTTGAATTTTGGCCACTTTTTCGGTGCTCCTGGACCACAGTGCACTGTGCACGGTAGCGACAGTCGGCATATACAGGGTGTCTTTCCTGTACTTGGCGTCGAGTCGCTACCGCGTCTCTAGATTGTAAGTAAGTTTGAACATTCCCGCGCAAGCTCACGAGCATCAAACGCCTAGAAAACCGTTCCGCTTCGTTACTGCGGTACATGCGCTGTTGGAAACGAAACGCTATGAATGCGCTGTTGCGTGACCACGCGAACGTAGTCACAGAAATGTATATAATCGATAGGTAAATCAGGAGCGAAATTTGAAAGCCGATGTTTGCGTATGATTGAGAACGTAATATTAAGGATGCGCGATGCGGGTGGCATACGTGGGAAAGATCTTGGGCAGAGTTCGAAAACGGGAAGAGGACACCAATTAATAGACCCCGAAACGAATTGCGAGTTTCTTCTAAGTCACGTAATCTCTTGAGAAGGCCTTGTCCTTTGTTAGTCTTTAGGAGTGTCGATCGACTCCAGAAGTGTTGGCGACGCTAAGGAAGTCATAAATTTCCTTCAAGGGTTGTTCTCTCAATCCTCTGAGCAGAGCCCACTTTATCGCGCTTCCACAGAGTTTCCACCACCACCCGGAATTAGAAGAAAAGATGGACGTCGATTCGCGAGGGCGGACGGACAACCGCGGGACAACCTACCGCTTGAATTTAGCGCATCCTTCGTCCTGATTGGCCGGAGGACTGGGAGGACGTTCAAGGATGGAAGGGGCACCACGTTCGAGGAGGGAAGGTTCAATAAGGGAGGACTTCGGAACGGCAGAATAATTCTGACTCTCGATCGAAAAAGTCCAAAATTGTTCTCACTATTGAAGGATATCTTTAAAACTATTAAGAAATATATTGAAGTTTTGCCAATTAATAATTCTATTTTATTTAAAACTCCCGCACACTTCGCGAGCAGAGTGCTTTAGCACTCCACGGGCACCAACCCGCGTTCTGTTCTTAAAATCGCCGCTAAAATACGCAACAGCGCGCAGCGACTGCGCTGCGGTCTATGCGCTGTTGCGGTTTCCGCTGGTTAAATATGTGTGATTGCGTGAAATTAGCTATATGACATAGAGATATCGAAACTAGATGTAGAGCTATCTTGTTAGCAGACCAACAAACAGTTTACTTGTTTAAATATACGTACAATTCAAAAGTTCTAGCTTGTTGAAATCTTTGAATTTCCCGCGCTACACGTGAGCTGAGTGCTTCAGCGCTCCACGGGCACGGACCAGCCGCCTATTAAGAAGGCTCCACGGAATCGCGCAACAAAATTGGTGACAGCGGTGGGATTGTCTAATGGATTTTTGGTAAAATCATTAACGCGATTTAATGTGAGAGTTAGAATTGTGAACGGAAGTTTCTGACATTTGATTTTGGCCGGCTCGCGAGTGCGCCTTTGAAAAGTTTATTGCAATTGGACGCTGATTTGAACTCAATAATTGTACGCGAAAAGACGCTTAATTTAAACTAGACGCTGTGAACTGTGATCATAATTCGCTTTGCGATAACGGAACTGTGGGCGATTAAGGAAGTACCACCTCTCTCTCCCTGGTTTTGGCACGGTTTTTCCACGGGAGCGGAAGGGTGAATACCGGAGACGGGTGTTTTCAGTGGCCGTGCTTGCTACCCTAAAAACACAGGTACTGATCGTCGTTGCCGCATTGCTGGAGTCAACTGGACTTGGACTTCGTGGACCGTTCTTCGCAGCATCTTGGGAAGCTGATGAACGAAAGATCACAGTTGTTTTAGGCAGCGAATAAGTATTTATAAGATATATATATATATATATATATATATTTTTATTTTGTAATCCGGACAAGATGTTACGTAGTCGCAAGGCAATGAGAAAACGTTGGAGTCGCGTACTTAGTTCGGATAGATCTCGAGAGTTCGAAGTCCGGGATGTGTCCGCGGAATTTCTTCGGGAATCGGCAAATGATTCTATGTCACGACCGGGTGCTTTAAGTCTTTTGCCGGTGCGCACGAGTACTCCAAGGTTTGATTCGCCGAATTTGGATAATGAATCGTATCGCCCTGAGGTAATCAATGCTGTTAGCCTGCCGTCAGTTGAATGTCCTGAAATTTCTTATCTATCTTTAAAATTAGCGTCTGATTTGATTCCGCGCTTTGATGGCAAACCTGGTTCTTTGCTTAAATTTACGAAACAGTGCCAACTTATTGATTCTAAGGTTAAACCTTCTGACCGTGGAAATTTATTAACCATAATTCGGAACAAAATCGAAGGTCCTGCGGATTTGTTAATTTCCAATCGTCCAGAAACAACAACAGTAAGCGAGGTCATTGGCCTGTTGAAGAAAGTGTATGCACGGTATTTTGACGTTGATCAGATCCATGGCGAACTGAGGGGTTTGCAACAGGGGATACACGAGTCAATAGAATTTTATGGGGCCCGAGGCCGCGAAATATTAAGCCGGGGGTTAGAGGCAGCTAAGGAGAAGTTTAACTCCGAACAGCTGATAGGAGCTGCGGCTTTGTTAGATCAGGCAGCCATCACAAACTTTAAACGTGGTCTCCAGAATCAAAATTTGAGACTCTTCATTTCGAATGAGCAGGATAAAACATTTGATGATATAGTTAGTATTGCGAGTAGATTGGAACAGGAAATGGTTGACTCAGTAAGGCAATTTCCATCGTCATCTGTTCGCGTTGCTACCGCCAGTATCAGCAATAATAAATGTTTTAATTGCGATCAGGAGGGCCATTACCGTCACAGTTGTCCTCAATTAAAAAGAAATTCTCAGAATCCATCAGCTCCTGAAAGGGTAAGATGTCAATTTTGTAGAAAGACAGGGCATAACGAATCACGTTGTTTTAAAAAACGAAACAGGGAAAATACTGGGATGCATTATGAAACTACTGTACCCAAGTCGCAGTATTTAAACTCGAAGGGGGCTCCGCGGGGAAACGCGACGCAGAGCGAACCCCTAATTGCGCGTCCTCAGTTGAACAAACATGCTTCCACTTCAATGTAAAAGGTGTTGGTCGAGTGCCTATTTTAGAGTTGTCACACGATTCATTCCATGAAGGAATTGGCAACTTCCTTATTGATACTGGTTCTCAACTTAATCTAATCAAACGTAAAGGCATTATTTCCGGCTTGTTGATCGATACTGACGTTATTTATAATATAGTTGGTATCGATCAGGGGGGTCTTAGCACTTTCGGTGAAGTGACTATTGAAATGTTCAGTTTTAGCGTTAAATTTCAGATTGTCAACGATGAGTTTCCGATTTCGGGAATAGGAATTTTGGGGATTCCATTTTTGGAGCAGCAACAAGCAGTATTAACATTTAAGGATGTTATGCCCAATAGTCTTCGGGTTGGGGGGCAGGAATTGTCTCTTCATACAGGGGTTTCAGTTAGTCTACCACCTCGCATGAAAACTCTTATAACTGTCCCTGTTAAAAACATTGATAAACAGGAGGGTTACATAAGGAGAATAGATTTACAGCCGGGTATTTATATAGGTGAAGTGCTGGTCTCGCAGGAGAATCAATTTGTTAGGATATTCGCTATAAATTCTACTCACGATAGTGTGACTCTTTCAATACCCCCGTCGAATTAGAGGAGTTTATTGAAATTCCTCCTTCACCCCGTTCGGCTCGGACGGGAAATCCAAATCAGGATCGGTCCAAGGCTGATGCTGCTAGGCTTGTTCAGTTAGTAAAGTTTCTCAATATGCCGGATTTGAGCGATTCTGAGCGGGCCAGTATTTTAGAAATTGTGAACGAATTTCCGTATCAATTTTATTTGCCTTCAGATCAATTAAATTCTACTAGTACAATCAAACATAAAATAGTGACTACGGACGAAATACCTATAAATACGAAACAATATCGGTTTCCGCTAGTTCACAAAGAGGAAATAAAAAAACAGGTAAACTCACTGCTTCAGAATAAGATAATTCAACCATCTGCTTCTCCTTATAATTCACCTGTTTGGGTTGTTCCAAAAAAACCTGGCCCGGATGGTAAGCCTCGCTGGCGTATGGTGATAGATTATCGCAAGTTAAATGAGAAGACTATCAATGATGCGTATCCTCTTCCTAATATTTTGGATATCTTAGATCAATTGGGGGCCGCTAAATATTTTAGTACCCTCGATCTTGCTTCTGGCTTCCATCAGGTTCCCGTACATCCGGACTCTAAATCCAAGACTGCTTTCTCAACTGTTAATGGGCACTATGAATTTAATAAGATGCCCTTCGGTCTAAAAAATGCCCCAGCCACCTTTCAGAGGTGTATGGATTTGGTTTTGGTTGGTTTACAAGGAGTCGAGCTTTTTGTATATATGGACGACATCGTCATATATGCTGATTCTTTAGAGGAGCATTCTCGGAAACTCAGAATTCTCTTGGCTCGGTTGCAGAATGCCGGTTTGACATTACAACCCGAGAAATGTCGATTCTTGCGACGAGAAGTTGCTTATTTGGGTCACATTATCTCTGCCAAAGGAGTGAAACCAGACCCTGGGAAGATCATGGCTGTGAAGTCATTTCCTGTTCCAAAAACTAGGAAGAATGTTAAACAATTTCTGGGGCTAGTTGGTTATTATCGACGTTTTATCCCTCATATGGCAAGGGTTGCTAAACCTCTGACACAATTGTTAAAGGCAGAAGTACCTTTTGTCTGGAGTAAGGATGTCCAATTTGCTTTCGAGAGTTTACGTGATATTATTTGTTCTGAGCCGTTGCTTCAATTTCCCAACTTTCAGCAGCCATTCCTCGTAACAACTGATGCTTCTAATTATGTAGTAGGAGCTGTATTGAGTCAGGGTCAAATCGGGAAAGATCTCCCGATTGCGTATGCATCTCGGACCCTTAATAACGCTGAAAGTAATTATTCGACCATTGAGAAAGAATTATTAGCAGTTTTATTTGCAATCGAACATTTTCGACCGTATTTGTATGGCCAAAAATTTATATTAGTTACTGATCATCGGCCGCTGATCTGGTTGCATAACGTAAAAGATCCCACTTCCCGTATCATGAGATGGCGCATTAGATTAAACGAATACGATTACGAGATGGTATATAAACCTGGTAAGATAAATTCCAACGCAGATGCATTATCCCGGAATCCGCCTGTTCTTATCGATTCGGAAAATATCCTTCCTCTCCCATCTAAATGTTTGACAATTCATACCGAGACTGAAAGTACGGACGCCTCTCCTCCAAGGCGTTTGCAAAGGGTTGTCGTAGGCGCCGACGATTTGCCAATTGCAATCTCTAAGGAGGTCGAGGACATTGACATTGACATCGACAATTCTACGGGAGACGAAAATGAACGTTTAGTAGCGGGAGTTTTTCTTGTAAATAGAGAGTTTAGTAGTGGGTATAATGAAATTGATAACAAAACAAATCATTCAGATTCTGATTCAATTGATAGTGACGAGTATTATACGGCAGATGAGGAAGACACAATTCCTTCTATAGGAACATTTCTCCGGGAAGGAAAATCTCCTGAAGAATTTAATGCTAACGTAATGAGTGGAGGATCGCTCTGCAGAGGTACTGAGGACATGTTTCGACTCGGGAGTCTGTCGGACATCGGAAAGGCCGACTTTGAAGGCACCCCGCCACAGGCACCGTTAGAGGCTGTCCCTGTATCTCAGGGTATCTGTGCTCTGCCAGAAAATGGCAACAAGAGCCCCCGTTTCGTGTCGAAAGCGGAGACTCGGCACCTCCTTTTTCCCGACTCATATCGTGGCATAGACTGTGCGCAGTCTAATTCTTCCCGAATGAGGTTGTGGCGGAGTGTGTGCGAGTCTGTTGCTTCAGGAATGACAGAATCAGGTAAAGAATGGACACGATCCTCCGTAGAAAATGTTTCTGAAAATGAATCTCATACCCATGATAAATTCAAAGTTTTGCAGACAAATTTAGTTCCATCCGTACAAACATCCCCTCCTTCTCCGTTTCCAACTATCATTTATTGCAAGGACCATCTCTATATGCGGAAAGACAATCTTCTTCATTTTTTCTCTACTGATTGTCAAGTCTCTTCACAAATCAGTAATGAATTGTTAAAACAAGGAAAATTTTCCACTGGTCAAGTGCGATCGTACAATGTTCATGTGGGTGAGGCAATGGTTTTCCCCGGTGGAACTCAACATATTTTCCATTTATTTTCCAAGGTGAAATCTGCTGAACAACAAAACTTTAGGCACCTCGCGTCTTCAATGTCGTCTCTTAAAAATCTTATGGAAACGTTGAGTGTGACATCCATCAGTTTATCTAAAAGTGATAATGACATTGAGCCTATTGAATGGAATTCTGTTGAACATCTTTTAAAACAAACATTCAATAGTTCACAATACAATATTACGGTTTGCACTGGAGAAATCATTTTCCCCTCCTTATCAAGAAGACCTTCGATTATTCGGGAATACCATGAGTCAGTATCAGGTGGCCATCAGGGTGTGACTAAGTTGTTCAAACGGATAAGGGAAGATTTCTATTGGACAAAAATGGGGAAAGACATCTCAACTTTTGTTCGCTCTTGTTCCAGCTGCCAAAGAAATAAAATTCTTTCTGCTAAAACTAAACAGCCAATGCGTATAACAGATACCCCTCAGAGAGCTTTTGAAAAGGTACAAATGGACATTGTGGGACCATTACCTGTGACTAGAAGAGGTAATCGGTATCTGTTGACTAAATATTCTGATGCTATTCCCATACCAACTATGGATTCCATTACTGTTGCAGTTGCTCTTGCAGAGCAGTTTGTAAGTAGGTTCGGCTGCCCTCGCGTTATTCAAACTGATCAAGGGAGTAATTTTGTTAGTGGAATAATGAGTAACTTCTGCAAAATATTCAAAATACAAAGAATTACATCAACGGCATTTCATCCTCAATCATTGGGTTCTCTTGAGCGAGCACATCGCGTTTTCATAGATTATTTAAAACATTATTGTGGGAAAACTGATTGGGACAACTGGGTACGCTTTGGAATATTCTCATATAATACCTCTGTGCATGAAGCTACAGGTTTCTCCCCTCATGAGCTTATTTTCGGCATAAAAGCCATAATACCATCAGAATTTAGTCAACAAGAAATACCAAGAACTTTTGTCGAACATCTAGATGATTTGTTTACCAGGATCACGACTACTCAGGCTACAGCAGCGGTTAACTTAGAACAAGCAAAAAGAAAGAGCAAATCAATGTATGATAAAAATGTAAATCCCCGTCAATTTATTGTAGGTGACGATATTTATTTACTTAGGGAACCTAAAAAATCTAAGTTTGACTCTAGTTGGTTAGGACCATATAAGGTAGTTCAAATATTTAACGATCTCACTATTGAAATAGCTATAGGAAAGAATAAAAATAAAATAGTTCATGCGAATAAACTTAAGTTAGCTTGTGTAAGACTAGATTGATCATAAGTAATGTAGATCGTATGTTTCGGATATATTGTGGCATTATGGTATGGGTTATGATTACTTTATAGCGACTAAAGACTATAGTGTTTTTACATGTAATATTTACACAAGTTTAGTTAAAGTGTTTAATTATTCCTGTATTTTAACTATGCGTTACATTATAATCGATTCAATATTACCTAGTAATAGAATACTGATATCTTACTATCGTAAAATGTGATATAACTACTATTCTTCAACTCGCGCCCCCTGCGGGATAATGGGTGGACCGAGTAGCTCGTTTACCGTGGGACTGGCGCGGGAAGAGGAGGCGTAGTTATAATCATTTATGTAAAGTACTTACTCATTCAATTTTGCATACTTAGGTTAATATTGATGTATTGTGTTCCTTTTAAAAGTTGTTTCCATTGGAAACACCTTTTGTATATGGAGGGAGGTGTTGCGGTTTCCGCTGGTTAAATATGTGTGATTGCGTGAAATTAGCTATATGACATAGACATATCGAAACTAGATGTAGAGCTATCTTGTTAGCAGACCAACAAACAGTTTACTTGTTTAAATATACGTACAATTCAAAAGTTCTAGCTTGTTGAAATCTTTGAATTTCCCGCGCTACACGTGAGCTGAGTGCTTCAGCGCTCCACGGGCACGGACCAGCCGCCTATTAAGAAGGCTCCACGGAATCGCGCAACAGCGCATAATGCGTGAATCGGAACGTACCCTCGATTTTCTGAAGAATCGAATCGGAATCGAACATCCCTAACCTTAATCCCAAATAAAGTATTTCTCGGAACGTAGTTTTTTTTTTGTTTCTATAATAATGTCGATTAATAAAAGAGAACACGGTGAAAGTGACAACGAGGATGATTGGGTAGGACCACTACCTTCAGAAGCTGTACCTCAAAAGAAACAGAAAGGTTCATACATATAAGCTATATCTGTTAAGTTTACTGTGATGTTTTGATATTTTTGTACATAAAACTATTAAATAAAACTCATATGCTGTTCAACTGGTTTCTCATTTTCTTTCACTTAATATGAAACTTTATTAGTTAGTTTGTATCACAATTATACGGTCTTCTATATAACATTTCATATATTTATCTTAACACTTTGCATGCGGGCACGGAACACTTATAACTAAATATAATCACAGTCTCCCACTTGCAATGTGTTGATGCAACAAATTCATTTCATTACATTTTGCTTTGTATATTTCAGTTCTAGAATACGAGCAAGTGTATATAGACAACTTACCATGTTGCGAGTGTTATGAAAAATCTTATATGCACAGAGATGTAATTACTCATATCTTAGTGACAAAGTCAGTATTCATTGTTATATTTATTAATGTGTTATTTCCTGTCTTGCGCCAATGGTAATTGTGATTTAATTTGTTCCCATGTATTAATACAGATCAAATTATGTGGTAACTGGTAGTTACGATGGACATGTTAAATTTTGGAAGAAGCAAGAAGAGCTCATAGAATTTGTAAAACATTTTCGTGCGCACCTGATGGCTATACAGTCTATGGCTGCTAGTTGCAATGGTGTTCATGCGTGTACAGTTAGTTTAGATAAAACAATTAAAATTTTCGATGTTATCAATTTTGGTATGTATTAGATATTGATTACACATTCCAATACTTTCTGATGATTACTTACTGTTTAATCATTCAGTAAATTGAAAATTTATTTCAGATATGATTAATATGATAAAGCTAGATTTTGTTCCACTTTGTTGCGAGTGGATATATTCACCTGGTGATGCAATATCCGCTGTTGCAATTTCTGCTCAAGACTCAAATAAAATATTCATTTACGATGGACAAGGATCGGAGATACCATTACACGTGTTTGAAAAACTACATACTAAACCTGTTATTGCTATGAAAGTAAGAAAAATTATCATAAGCATTGTACTCCATGTATTTTGCATAACAATATTTATACAAATTCTAATTGTCTGCAGTACAATCCTGTATGCGAAACATGCATTTCTGTGGATAAAGCAGGAATTCTGGAATATTGGACAGGACCTAAAATGGAATACAGGTTTCCCAAATGTGTTACATTTGACTCGAAGCTGGACACAGATTTATTTGAATTTGCAAAAAATAAGACTTATCCATGTGGATTAGCAGTGTCACCAGATGGCAAAAAGTTTGCTTCCCTCAGTGGAGATAGGAAAGTTAGAATTTTCAATTTTCGTACTGGAAAATTATATAGGGTATTGGATGAAACGCTGCAAAGATTTTCTGAATTACAACAAATGACGCAGCAACTACCTAATATGGAATTTGGGAGAAGGTATAATTTCTTTTAAAAGTAAAGCTACATTAAAAACTGGAGTGTCAGTTTTGTTGATAGTAATGAATTTTTCAGAATGGCCGTTGAAAGGGAGCTGGATAAAACGGAAACAAATTTGGGAAACATAACTTTTGACGAATCTGGTTACATGATTTTATACAGCACAATGTTAGGTGTAAAGCTTGTAAATTTGTATACAAATCGATGTATTAGAATCATGGGAAAACCTGAAAATATTCGTCCTATGCAGCTAGCCCTATTCCAGGTATTTATGCAATAAAAAAAGTACAGTATTTCTATTCCACTGTAGTTAAATAATTTGTGCATACTTTAAAAAAAAAACAAAGGGGAAAGCAAGGAGAACTACAGCTGCTCTGACCGTTGAAATGGAAGCCTCAGAAAATCCAACACTGGAAATGAATCGCCCTGATCCCACCCTATTTTGTACAGCTTATAAAAAGAATAGATTTTACATGTTTACAAGAAGGGAGCCCGAGGACACCAAAAGTCAAGAATGCGACAGAGACGTTTTTAATGAAAGACCATCTAAAGAAGATATCATTTCTTCTACCGAAGCTGCCAATGTGCAAAAGATTTTTGATACTGCAATTATTCATACAACTCATGGAGACATTCATCTGAATCTATTCGGCAAAGAAGTTTCAAAAACAGTGGAGAATTTCTGTGTTCATTCGAAAAATGGTTATTACAATGGACACGTGTTTCATAGGGTAATCAAAGGGTTTATGATTCAGACTGGTGATCCCACTGGAACTGGTACCGGTGGGGAAAGTATATGGGGAGGTGAATTTGAAGATGAATTTAGGCCATATTTAAAACACGATAGACCATACACTTTAAGTATGGCCAATGCAGGACCAAACACAAACGGCAGTCAGTTTTTCATTACTTTAATGCCAACTGTAAGCCAGATTCTTTTGTGCCATAAATTTTATTACACTTCAACGCGATGAAAGTTCAGAGTTTTGTAATTGTAATTTAATACTTCTTGCAGCCTTGGTTGGATAATAAGCACACAGTATTTGGAAGAGTAGTAAAGGGAATGGAAGTTGTACAAAACGTCAGCCAAGTGAAAACTAATCCAAAAACTGACAAGCCTTATGATGACATTCGAATAGTTAGCGTTACTGTGAAATAATATTTTAAAATAAACACGTACAACAGTATATTTTTCTAACCACTTGTTTTCATGATATTCTATTTACCTTTTGTTTGAAACATTATTTTTCGTCCTGCTTCATTTCATATCGAAGCCCTCTTATAAAGTTATACATTCCGGTTAAACTTGTGAACACATTTACGCTGAACAGGTTATAGTTCTTTGGTGTAATTACTAGCGAATATCTGATGGACAAATAATTAGTATCTCAATATTCTAATATCAATATCAACACATGTAAAAATACCTGGACCATATAGCACCACTGATCATAAGACTTGCAGTTTGAGTTAGAGAAATTGTATTTGGGGGTCGATTAAGGTCCCCTATTCCTGCGATCACCAAAGCCCATTTAAACGTTGGTGCCCAAAAAAATATAGTTGTCGGTCCTATATTTATGAAAGGAGTACTACCGCATTAAACAATTTTTTTTACAAATTCTATTCACCAAATTATTTTTCCAACCTGCAGCGTGAAGGAAAATGGGACGAATTTTTTTTGGTAGAATTGAGGCTACTCCTATCATTAATTTTCGATAAGCACTCTTCTTTTCTGGCAGATGCATTGCATTAAAATTTCTTTAATCTGTATGTTAAAAATATATCTGTAATGTAAATAGACCCTGTCAGGAAAAAATGATATGTAATATGATAAACAGTTTTATAGACTTTAACAGCATTTATTGATTCTACTATGCGAGTCAAATTTTGGTAAAAAAATGTTTAGTAATGCTTGAAATATTGTTGCTAGAATATTGTTAATTAAAATCCTCAACGAAATGAAATGAAAGTTTGAAAATTCATTATCAGACTTACCACTGTACATAATTTTTATTTCTTTAGTAAATGCTTATTAGTATTATGTATAAAACAATTCTTGGATATCGCATTTTACAATGGGAAATATTGTATTAAAAAAGGAACTAAGAGGTATAGTAACAAACAAATTTCCTTTTTGTAAGATTGACAAAAAGTTGCAATAAAATAACAAATTTTAAATCAAAATAATTGAATAATTTCTGAACGCGTTATTATAAGTTGTGAATGCCGAGGTTTCATTGATTATGAAGGTATCGGTGTATACCTATTAAGTTATTTTCTAACTAATGATAAGTTTTTTCATTGCTCTTCTCCCTTGTTCAATATAATAAGTATTTCTCACCGTTGCTAGTAATGCAAGGCATACAAAATCTGAAATATACATTTATGATATTATTCAAACATATTTCAATATTTAACAGCAGTATTGTAGGTAAAAATCTTGATAATAGTAAAAACTCAAACAAATGACTACAGTTTCTTTAACACTTGTTTTTGTTCCTTGTCTTGATACCATCCGCGATTCGACCATGTTTTTGACTTTTTGTGCAATTATTCCCAGGTTGTCCCCTTTGGTTTTCAACGGATATACAAAATTATATTTCGATGAATAATATGAAGAAATTCAATTGAAAATAAAGTTTTATGGAGACCACAGCAAATGCTCAATTTGGAAAATTGTACATGTGTATATAAATTAAGACGCAGTGGCATATTTCCTATGTTCAATTCAAAATGAGCTATAACTGCAGTAAAAAGAAGGGGGAATCATGTTGGAACGATATGGAGGAACTGAAATATCTAGTTTGCGCGATCGATTGCTGGTTTGTACATTTTCCCCTTGATGATTATCCTTTATTTTTTCCTTTTCCAAAGCCTTGTCATAGATCACTTTTGCTCTGTTAGATTTTGATCCGATTCTATTCTTTATTATTTTAAAAAGACAAATGACAGATTTGCGTTTCATAGTTTAAATAATCCTTTCAAATATTTTATTGCATATCAATGTAAATAAATGTCACATCTCTTACTCCATTTTGCCTTAATGCAACTGCAGATTAGCACGCTACTGCCCATCATGATTTCCAAAGTTTTTGTATTTAATTTCCTTTCAATAACTGCAATTGTTCCATCAAACTTACAAATATTGCATTTGCTCCTGATGTTAAATGACAGCTTTTATAAAACTATAAGGAGTTTTTATTTATAAATTTTAAAGTAACAATTGTACAGAATATATTCTTTTTTTATTGACGACGAGTACACAACGTATAACTTAACATGTGGGACCCACTTAAGGGATGAATTCAACACTTAATAACGATAATATATTTAGTTCATAAATTTCTGAATTCTAGTAAACTTATGTTCTAATACGCAACTAATAGTGTTCTTATGGAGAGATTGAACTGATATGGTTTCAACAAGCTCCTGTATAAAATAGCTATCATTTTTCATAAACAGTCGAATAAAATTAATTAGAATTCATAGCAGAATTTCTGGAATGCTAATTTCGCTGCAAGTGTGAAGCAAAATGAAATTCAACATATGTTTATATAAACTTATATTATTGTTCCTAAGTGTTGAATTCATCCCAATATTTAGATACAAACACACATTACATTCCAGGTATACCAACCCATACAGCACTTAATATTGCAGAAATATTACTACTATATTGCAGTAATGAGACACCATTGCAATATTTCTGCAATATTGTGAAGTTATTACCACACAATGCTGCATCAAAAATATTGCGAAAATATTGCAGCAATATGTATTCTGACGCATTTCGACAAATAAGTAGGTACATGACAGCGCGGATTTTACAGTGTGTTTCTACTAACTGGATATGCTAGAATATCTCGTCAACCATTGAAGATATGAAAAAATTGTTATTATGAGAGGTGTTTGGTACCGAGAGGGATATTATATTGTGTAAATACTTTTTTTTCTGTAGCAAATTGTTGAGGAGATTTGAAGATCAATTTAATTTTTTTTTTAAATGGAATACTATACATTTTTATATTTAGAATGTCACTCGGTGCAAGCTGTAGTACACCTAGTATATAAGTATGTACACCTAGCGTTACAAAACACTAATGGAGATTATCAAAATAAGCCTTCGTTTATGAGAAATTGAAGTTTAAAGTTTTGCGCGCTTGAAGAATTCTATTACTTAAGCGTAAGCCATACATATATTATCGATCAATAGTTGTAACTGCGACAATAAAGTATTCGACTATGATACTGCGGTTTTCCTCGCTTTTTGTCTTACTGCCATTACACCGTAAAACCATTTTCATTTTGTTGTCATAATGATATTAATATATTATACATTATTACAGAAATATATAATAATATGATTGCATCTTATATTTTCGACACTACTGCTGAAAATGTTGTAGAATCATTGCTGCAATCTTGCAAAGAAGTATAGAGATGTTACAGTAACATCTTCGAAATATTTCCTGCAATATTTTGAATCTTGCAATGGAAATGTTACTCAGATTTTTCTGTAATGTTGCGTGCGCTATGAGAGGGAATTGTGAGGTTTGTATGAGACATTAAAACGGTTTGGGGGGGGGGGGGGCAGGAGTTCGCGTAGTGTATTACTAACAGTAATGCCTGGACGTCAAATAATTTGCTACATCTAAAATTTCATCATGGCTATCATCACAAACCTTCATTTTATGGGATGCTTGTCTTGGGGCAAAGGCATTTGCAGTCGCCACTACTGCTCGCTACACGTATATCTGTTTTCCAGTAAGTGTCGGATTCTACTGCCTCCACCCACGTGTCAAATCTCGTTACCACCGCGAATCGAAGAATTGCTATCTGTAAAGCCGTCCATGTGTCCTGGTCCCTGTTGTCCCTCTCCTTTGCCTGCACACCCGCCGCCAAAGTGTCCTTTGCCTCCTCCATTACCAAAACCCTGCTGCCCTCCTTGTTGTCCATTACCATGTTATCCAAGTGAGTCCGAAACGCAATCGCACGTGTGAATTTTTGTTCAATTTAAAAAATTTCGCTTTAATTTCATGGAGGCGAGAGCTTTGGGCTTCACTCATTTGATTAATATTTCACTTGAATATATAGAATTCTAAAGTCTATTTCATATATATTGGCCGGTGAGTTTCGTGAGGGGTATTCTCCCACCACACCGCTTGCCTGCCTCGGTGCTCCTTTCTCTACGTTCTCACTCTCTCTCTCGGGCTAAGCTTGCTCGTCGCGCGGTGGAGATTCGGTGCCCGTGAGGTATAGTGCCTATACGAGCTACACTCCTCACATTAATTAAAGGATCACCTCTAGGAGCCCGAAAAATAGGGGCAAGTTTACATGGTCATAACTCCGGTAAAAATAGTCGTATCGATATTTTGAAAATATGGTTTAAAAGCGTGGAATATCTATTTTCAGCCGCTTTTTTTCAAATTTTAGATGCATTGCTTTTCGGCAAAGTTATAGCAATATAAAGAGCACTTGGTCAATTTTAAAAAATTTTCTTCAACTTTGCGATGTTCCACGGGGAGCATGAATTTTTTTACACAAATTCCATTTGCACCAGTCGAAAGCGGCTACTTTCCTGTGTAAGAAGAGAGTAACAAATTTCTTGTGCGATTTTTTTTGGCTGAGTTATTCAACTTTGAAGTAAAAACCGTTTTTTTTTTAAATAAAACAGAAATTGAAGATACGGTTTATCATTATTAAAAAACATCAATTAAGCTTTGCTACTGGCTATTAAAAGTTGTCTCATTGTCAGCACATATTAAATACAAATCTATTTTAGTAAGGTATATGTACTGCATTAAATCAGTAGTAATATAAATTATTTTATATTAATAATTTATTTGTAATTAAAATCACTGCATATCTTGAAGTAATTTTGGAGGTTTTTACCCTTTAAGGCCCCGGGTTTGTCCTGATCTTCCCTAAACACAGTCCTGCAAGAGGCAGTAGGGGGGCACGTTTGGCGGCCGGTACCCAGCAGGGTGTCGGTTAAGACCCCGCTGAGTGACTTCACACCTAAGTCACTATAGCTCGTATAGGCACTATACGCACACATGCAGCGAATCATCCCCACCACTTTAACTACATAGACGGGACACGATTTCGAGTGGTCGTTTCTCGCTTCTTTCTTGCCGAAGGCGAGAGCGAGATGGAATGAAAGCGAGTCTAAACACGCTCATGCCCGGCGCGCACGCAAAGGACGGAGTATTAGGCGTACGAAAAACGGAGCGAGACAAAGTGTGTATTAACGCGTCATCGTCTCTGACACGCTATCGCCATCGCAGAACAAGAGCGAGTCAGAAGTAGTGGAGATAGCGCCAAGCTCCTGAAGTGTAGGCCAAACCGAGTTCTTAGCGTAGAAATGCATACATCAGAATAGGTGTGCGTTAGGTCCAAAAAAATTCAGGAGTATTATTGGTCAGAACATTGATTCTTTCTCGATAGCTTCAACTCGTATTGGTGTACACATAGCTTCGTAACACACACAACTATTACGTTAAGAATAAACAACAGCCACACGGCTACGTTCAGACGGAGTCGAGCAGCGCTCCCGTTACCCCACAATTCCCTTCGGGGGCCCAGCAACTTCAACTGCCAATCCACGATCGTCAGCTGGTGATGACTGATTTCTCCTCGCGCGCAGCTCGCGAAACCGAACTCACCGGCCAATATATATGAAATGGACTTTAGTGGTCATAAATGTACAAAATTGGTCATCTCTTAAATAACATAGACAGATACGTTTTAGTTCATTTTTGTGCACTAATCGAATCGTTTCGTTCTATTGATCCAGAAGCATAAGTATTTTTTCAAAAATGTAGGAAGGGATACATGTATAACATTTAAGCGTAGTGGTGTATGTGCATATCTAGGGGGAAATGTGTGTGTGTGTTTGAAACAAAAGTAGTATATAAAATTTTGAGCCTGTTAAGGAATGTAATTGATGTAAAATTTGTTTCTAGGTCCTTACTGCTGAGGGCTGTTAAATCTTGACCAAGTTCCACTATGTATAATGCATTCATTGTAAACTACATTGTAGATTCGCTGCTTGTGTTTCGAATAAACAACCACTTCCATTTACGCAAGAACTTTATTCAGATTTTTTACGGTCCCTCGATTCGAAGCTTAAAAATAGCGGCAAGTAAGTAGATTCGAGTCGTTTCGATAGATTCGTTCGATGCAATACCAATATTTGAATTGCTTAAATTCAAATCTACTTTACGACGAATCCTGAAAATTATATACAATAATAATAGTCGGGTGTCTAATATTTTACAGTGAAAGAGAACATAATTTTCTCAATAGATCAATAAAGAGGCCGCTGGAAACGATATTCACGCTTCATTCGCGATGAATCATCAATGAATGTTTTCTAAACACAGAAATTTCTCCATCTCTCTTTTCCCTTAGCTTTTCTTGGTGGATAATTTAAAATCAAGATTTCAGTGCCTAATTTGCAAAAGAAGAAAATTGATTACATTGTTAATAAATAATGATTAATCGTTACTGTCTTTTTCACGGCTGCTTTCGATTTTCATTGTATACATTCATGTAATATGTAAGTTTTGTATTTCGTAATTATCATCAAGCAGAAAGACACGACGCGTTTACATCGATATATCGCATAAAATTACAGAGATCCAAATTTATTCACTGTTCCAAATGTGTCATGACTATAGCATTTTTAGTTAGTTGGAAATACATGAAATAATCTAACAGGGAAATATATTCCATTTATTGAAAATTATTTTATATAAACTGACCCAGTTGCATAGGTATCTTTGAAATGGTTGGACATAGAGAAAAAAATGTCCTCAAAGGAAATATTTTAAATGGTTATAACTTCTTTCTATCTGCTTCGCATCGTTTGTGAATACAGCTTTTCATTTTCTGCATGGAGGCGTTAAGGTACTTGTGCAAGGGCTCAAAACTCAAAATTATATTCTGTAAAGCATAAAATTTAAATTTATACTTTACGACTGCCCCAAAGTCTGATATTCACATCCACAGCCATTCAGCACGAATTTTCAGGAAAATTTAGAACCATTCATTCAAAAGTAGAATCACAGATATGATTAAAAGTAAAGTGGCCGTTTTTTGATACGTAGCATTGAGCGGAAAATCTTTGAAATTGTATATTAAACGAAATTGTTGTTTGACTAAGTATTACAACCAGGTGTTTTGTAAATAAATGCTATACTTATATGAGGATATTTAGTTTGAACTTTTGACAAGGGCGGATCCAGGGGGGGGGGGCGATCGCCCCCCCCCCAAGATTAATAAAATAGAAATATATGACATTGTGTATTATTTTGTATAAATAATTAATGTGAATTTAATTATTTAGGCTCTAGTATCAGATAGAGATATTAAAATATAAGTTATAAGCAAACTTTAAATCTTATAAAAGAGGGTTCAACAATGTACTTATGTACTTTTACATATTTCACCCCGTCTAAGAAAGGCTCCTGAATCCGCCTCTGACTTTTGAACATGTTTTATTATTAGACAAGCCAATTATTCCACTACTTTGTTACATAGAGCAACACGGTGTCCAAATATTTAAGCCAAAATAAGTCGATACATCTCAACAATCAAAACCCTTCTAAAAGTTGACTCCTGGAAAACCGAAGTGATTATATTGTAACTTGAGGCGCAAATTTGATAAATAAGACTATTTAGGTATACCAGTCGATCTTTCCTAAGTATGAAAAACTTCCAGTTCGACGTAATATCCGTCGCAACTTCGAAATTCTATGCAACATTTAGACTAAATTGAACAATAATTCAATATGATACCTTTAGCTCAAATTCGGAGATTCGACATGCTCCGACTGTTACAGTAACGTTTTAAATTTCGCTGATTCGATAAAAAAATCTGTGATATCGTTTTCGACCGATACCACACAAAAACAAATTCATACATTCTTTTCCTTTAAATACGTTAAAACCGAGTAGATCCACAAATATGTACTTAGCTTTTTTCTAAAACTGTTTTCTAGAGTCGGTAACCTCTAGTTACGGTAGCAAACGATAAGTTTGTACTCGATTTCGTTGGAAGTGTGTATCACGATATTTGCTTAGTATCACTCTTAGAGTTTGGAGAAAAACGCCTAACAAGGTATAGTCACAATTCAATTCCGTAAATAACTACTGAAATAATTTCTGTCCGCTTTAGCGCGAGCTGGAATTACGCGTTGTGCCTTAAGGCGTGTGAAAGAATCCCGATATTTGATGAACAGGATGTTTTAATTCACCTATGTAGTTGTAATTTTTTTGAAAAGTGACAAAATTTGCCAAGTTTTTGGCGACTGACGAGTGAAATTTGAAAATAAATTCGAGAGTAACGAGTAAATTTTCAATTTAAGTGAAATCAATTCGGTAGTACATGATACATTTTCGTTTTTATTTAATTGGAAAAAAATTGTATTTTGTTTCGTTTCTTAACTGTATTTTAAGAGATCATTTATGGTCGAAATATAGTTGTTGTAATTATGTAATTACATGAACTAGAAAGATAAAGAACGCCGTTGGTAATTACCCAGATAGCACAAAGACATCTTAAAAACGTCCATTCCAGGCTTTTAAGTAGGGCTCTTACTATTTTTCGGATTTACCGATATCCGAAACTTGGGTATTCGAGTCTTGATTATCCGAGTCTTGAGTATCCGAGTCTTGAGTGTCCGAGTCTTGTGTATCCGAGTACTCGGATACCCACAAAATGTATATTCGGATATCCGGATACTTATTTAATTTAGATTCGAGTACCCGAGTATTTTAAGAGAAATTAAGAGAAACTAAAGGGTATAGCCGGTTAAGATGGTCAAATGTGCCCTTGAACCGAATTCGACTCCCGATGAATCATTCGAAAGCTTATTAAAAAATAAACATTTGTGGCAATTTTCAACTTCATATCTCCACCCGGAGGGTAGTAAAGGGCCAAAAATAGAAAATCAGGTTTTTGCCGAATTTCTCCTATACTAGGGGATGAAAAATGTTGAAAAAAATCAGAGGCATTTCTGTTATCGGGGCACATATTAGAGAATTGTTTCAGATTTTTAAATTGAAAAACCAAGCTGTGAAAAATAAAAAACGCCAAAAAATGCTGAAAAATGCCGTTTGTGTATCGAAGCAGTCTTGGCACTATAATTATATTTTTACTGAAAGTACGTATCATTGTTACTATTGTCCTGAATTTTTTTCAGATTTTTCAATTTGATGCCCCGCAGTTAAAAAAATTAAAAACCGATTTTTTCGTCGTTTTTTCCGTGTCAGAGTAACTTATGTGAGATAAAATAAAAAATATTTATTAAAAGAATATAAGAAGTGAATAACAATGGACTGTGTCGTCTATCACGCCGTACATGCGACTGTTCGTTCGTCACGCTCCTTGCGAATCGCGATCACCGTTTTTTTGGCAACCGTGGCAACGCATCGCTCAACGCATTCTCTCTCTCTCACGCATTCTCTCTATCACACACTCTCTCTCCATCAACTGATCGCTTCGCCTCGGCGACGCAAATAATTGCGCTGAAACTCTCAAACACCACATTCGGCCATTCTGACAAAGGACATCTGCCCGCAGATGTCGGCGTCGTCTTCAGATGATAATTCTTCCAGAGTGTGTCCCCAAGGCTTCATATAGTCTGCGGCCGTGGAAGTCTCGAATGGTCCTTCATGTTCTCCTATCTTCTCTACTATATATCGATTGTTCCGCAACACATTCTTTACTCGATACGGACCCAAAAACTTGAACATGAATTTCGAACCAGGCGTTGACTGAGTGCGTTTTATGGCAACGAAGTCCCCGACAGTGTATTGCTTTGCCTCAACGCGGCGTTTGTTGAAATGTTTCCGGTTTTCATCCTGCTTTTTAGAGATTTCCTCCCTGGCACGTTTTCTGATGTCCTCTCGATTCTCACGGAACATGTTGACCCATTCATCTTCAATCATTTTCTTTATCGAAGGGTCCTCCTTCATCTTCATATGGGCCAAACAATAGGTGGAATGGTGTGGTATCAATGCTCCGGTTCGGCGTGGCGTTCAAATATTTTTTAACCAGATTCAAATACTTGTACCACTCCTCTGGTCGCGGTGCTGCCATTTTTGTCAACAGGGGAATGAGTGTCCTATTGACTCGTTCGATCTGTCCGTTCACTCTAGGTACTTCTGTCGTTGTCGTTACATGCTGTATACCTTCATCTTTGCAGTATTCTGCAAAAACATTTGAGGTACATGCGGTTCCCCGGTCCGAAATAATACGCCTGGGATTGCCGAAAATTATCGCCTGCTTCTTTAGGTGAGTCAACACTCCTTCAGTGTCTGTGGACCTAGTTGCGTATAACCATGTGAATTTTGTGAAGGCATCGATCACTGCGAAAATATGCCGGTAATTTTTCTTGGTGGTAGGTATAGGGCCCAAATGGTCGATATGATAAGTATCCAATGTAGTTCTCCTTTTTCAATCGGATGCAAAAACCCTTCTTGCTTCCCTTGTTTACGCTCAGCTAGTATGCAGTTGATACAATTACGGATGACCTTCTCAACTTTTGCCCTCATTCCCTCGAACCAATAGTCCCTCGTCACTAGTTGTTCAGTTTTAAGTACGGCAAAGTGACCGCGTTCGTGTGCTTGTCGAATTATCTGGACTTGTAACGCTTTCGGAATCACCACAAGTACGTCGTCATCAAACACTCTATACAACAAATCGTTTTTTAATACAAACTTATCTAGTTTCTTCTTTTTGACCCTTTCTATAATTGCCAACACGTACGCGTCCTCCCTCTGAGCCCTCTTTAATTTTGCCAAAAGTCCGTCTTCGCCCTCCTCGATCAGCATGACCGCGGGTAACGGGTTTCTACTTA
Source organism: Andrena cerasifolii (assembly GCF_050908995.1). Lineage (NCBI taxonomy): Eukaryota > Metazoa > Arthropoda > Insecta > Hymenoptera > Andrenidae > Andrena > Andrena cerasifolii. The sequence goes on along the minus strand of NC_135133.1, from coordinate 325,625 downwards.
ATGCATCAACGTGAAGCATGCTTTTACCCGGCCGATGCTCTATAGTATACGAAAATTCCTCGAGAAGAAGTGCCCATCTGGCAACGCGCACGCACAGGTCCTTTTTATTAATTGTCATCGTGAACGCCTTACAATCAGTTACGATTTTAAAGGGGATACCGAGTAAATACACCCTAAACTTACGCAGCGCTCTTATAATCGCTAATACTTCCAATTCGTAGCTACAATATTTTTGTTCGGCAGACGATGTCACGCAACTCATGTAGTATATTGGATGCATCGCGCCGTCCACATTGTCGCGCTGCATCAATATCGCACCATACCCCACACCAGACGCGTCCGTGTGGAGCTCTGTTTCGGGATTCATCTTATACAGTCGCAAAACAGGCTTATCGCTTAAAGCAAACTTCAACCTTTCAAAAGCAGTCTGCTCTTCGCGATCACATTTAAAAACGGCATCTTTCTTTAATAGATTGAACAATGGGCGCGCAATGATAGAATAGCATGGAATTAATTTCCTGAAGTAGCCGGTGAGGCCAAGGAAACTTTGTACGGCTTTAGCATTTATAGGCTTCGGAAAGTTCGTTACTGGAAGGATCTTACTATCCGATGGTTGAATTTTCCCGTCTTCGATAATATAACCGAGATATTCTATCCTGGTTTCTAAAAATCTACATTTCTTCCAATTGAATTCTAACCCATACTGACTTGCCGTATTCAAAACCGCGCGGATATTTTCTATGGCGTCCATTACGTTGTCCGCCGGTACGATCAGATCATCCATATAAGAACGGTTTTAGAAGCTATTAATTCTCTAAATATTGCATTAATATATTTCTGGAAAACTAAAGATTTTCGAACCCTGTAGTACGTCGATCTGATCCTCTATCAGAGGTAATGGGTAGCGTTCTTTTAAAATTTTCTTATTCAGTAACCTGAAGTCTATGCACAACCTTTTACGTTTTTTCCCTTTAGTAGTATTACAAGGGGGATTCTAATTCAAATTTGAGTTTCATGGTCATGATAACCGACCTTGAAATCCAAATTTGAGTTTGAAAATTTGTTTTTTTGCCGACGGGCGGCGGCGGCGGCGGCGGATGACGTCATAGAGATGGCGGAGTGGTGGGGGGTATAGCGCGAGGAGCAGATGTCGATACCGAACCGATCTCGAACCGATACACCGAAGTGCATCGAGGAGGAGGAACCGCGGGTGAAGGTGCGCTACTCTGGAGCGTGGTACAGACTGTCGGTAAGGAAGGTGCTACTCTGGAGCGTGGTACAGACTGTCGGTAAGGAAGGAAATATTAATTTTATGATATTAATAGAAGTGAAAAAACTTCTCGGGGGGACGGGGCTCGAACCCAAAGACCTCCGCGGTACGAGTCAGCCGCCTAACCAACTCCCCCAAACGCCGTCTCTCTGACATTCGTCTTTTCCGAATGGTACATATAGCGAATCCAACGGAGCGTCACATATGTGACCCACCCACCCACCCACCCACCCACCCCCCCCACACACGCACGCACGCACGCACGCACGCACGCACGCACGCACGCACGCACACGCATCAGCGCATAATAATTTATTTTTATGAGAAATTGTATCGGATGGTGTCGGATGATGTCGGGAAAGATCGGCGTTTTACATACCACGTTTTCGGGGATGGGGGTATGGGGAAAGAGAGAGCATTACATAGTGGTACAATCACAGTTATTTTAAAGCTAAATTCGGAGAGGGGAAGATATAGCACTACATGCCATTGCAAATGCAAATGCAAATGCAAATGCAAATGCAAATGCAAAATGCAAAATGCACAATGCAAAGTGCAAAGTGCAAAGTGCAAAGTGCAAACTGTAAACTGTAAACTGTAAACTGTAAACTGTAAACTGTAAACTGTAAACTGTAAACTGTAAACTGTAAACTGTAAACTGTAAACTGTAAACTGTAAACTGTAAACTGTAAACTGTAAACTGTAAACTGTAAACTGTAAACTGTAAACTGTAAACTGTAAACTGTAAACTGTAAACTGTAAACTGTAAACTGTAAACTGTAAACTGTAAACTGTAAACTGTAAACTGTAAACTGTAAACTGTAAACTGTAAACTGTAAACTGTAAACTGTAAACTGTAAACTGTAAACTGTAAACTGTAAACTGTAAACTGTAAACTGTAAACTGTAAACTGTAAACTGTAAACTGTAAACTGTAAACTGTAAACTGTAAACTGTAAACTGTAAACTGTAAACTGTAAAGCGTGAAGCGTGAAGCGTGAAGCGTGAAGCGTGAAGCGTGAAGCGTGAAGCGTGAAGCGTGAAGCGTGAAGCGCAAAGCGCTTTGCGTAGAGCGTAGAGCGTAGAGCGTAGTGCGTAGAGAAATGTGAAATATGAAATGTGAAATATGAAATGTGAAATATGAAATGTGAAATGTGAAATGTGAATTGTGAAATGTGAAATGTGAAATGTGAAATGTGAAATGTGAAATGTGAAATGTGAAATGTGAAATGTGAAATGTGAAATGTGAAATGTGAAATGTCAATTGTGAAATGTCAATTGTGAAATGTCAATTGTGAAATGTCAATTGTGAAATGCCAATTGTGAAATGTCAATTGTGAAATGTCAATTGGGAAGTGTCAATTGGGAAGTGTCAATTGGGAAGTGTCAATTGTGAAGTGTCAGTTGTGAAGTGTCAGTTGTGAAGTGTCAGTTGTGAAGTGTCAGTTGTGAAGTGTCAGTTGTGAAGTGTCAGTTGTGAAGTGTCAATTGTGAAGTGTCAGTTGTGAAGTGCCAGTTGTGAAGTGCCAGTTGTGAAGTGCCAGTTGTGAAGTGCCAGTTGTGAAGTATCAATTGTGAAATGTCAATTGTGAAGTGTCAATTGTGAAGTGTCAATTGTGAAGTGTCAATTGTGAAGTGTCAATTGTGAAATGTCAATTGTGAAATGTCAATTGTGAAGTGTCAATTGTGAATTGTCAGTTGTGAATTGTCAGTTGTGAATTGTCAGTTGTGAATTGTCAATTGTCGATTGTCGATTGTCGATTGTCGATTGTCGATTGTCGATTGTCGATTGTCGATTGTCGATTGTCGATTGTCGATTGTCGATTGTCGATTGTCGATTGTCGATTGTCGATTGTCGATTGTCGATTGCCGATTGTCGATTGTCGATTGTCGATTGTCGATTGTCGATTGTCGATTGTCGATTGTCGATTGTCGATTGTCGATTGTCGATTGTCGATTGTCGATTGTCGATTGTCGATTGTCGATTGTCGATTGTCGATTGTCGATTGTCGATTGTCGATTGTCGATTGTCGATTGTCGATTGTCGATTGTCGATTGTCGATTGTCGATTGTCGATTGTCGATTGTCGATTGTCGATTGTCGATTGTCGATTGTCGATTGTCGATTGTCGATTGTCGATTGTCGATTGTCGATTGTCGATTGTCGATTGCCGATTGTCGATTGTCGATTGTCGATTGTCGATTGCCGATTGTCGATTGTCGATTGTCGATTGTCGATTGTCGATTGTCGATTGTCGATTGTCGATTGTCGATTGTCGATTGTCGATTGTCGATTGTCGATTGTCGATTGTCGATTGTCGATTGTCGATTGTCGATTGTCGATTGTCGATTGTGAAGTGTCAATTGTGAAGTGTCAATTGTGAAGTGTCAATTGTGAAGTGTCAATTGTGAAGTGTCAATTGTGAAGTGTCAATTGTGAAGTGTCAATTGTGAAGTGTCAATTGTGAAGTGTCAATTGTGAAGTGTCAATTGTGAGATGTCAATTGTGAAATGTCAAATGTGAAATGTCAGTTGTGAATTGTCAATTGTGAAATGTCAATTGTGAAATGTCAATTGTCGATTGTCGATTGTCGATTGTCGATTGTCGATTGTCGATTGTCGATTGTCGATTGTCGATTGTAAATTGTCGATTGTCAATTGTCGATTGTCAATTGTCGATTGTCAATTGTCGATTGTCAATTGTCGATTGTCAATTGTCGATTGTCAATTGTCGATTGTCAATTGTCGATTGTCAATTGTCGATTGTCAATTGTCGATTGTCAATTGTCGATTGTCAATTGTCGATTGTCAATTGTCGATTGTCAATTGTCGATTGTCAATTGTCGATTGTCAATTGTCGATTGTCAATTGTCGATTTTCGATTGTCGATTGTCGATTGTCGATTGTCGATTGTCAATTGTCGATTGTCAATTGTCGATTGTCAATTGTGAAGTGTCAATTGTGAGATGTCAATTGTGAGATGTCAATTGTGAGATGTCAATTGTGAGATGTCAATTGTGAGATGTCAATTGTGAAATGTCAGTTGTGAAATGTCAGTTGTGAAGTGTCAATTGTGAAGTGTCAGTTGTGAAGTGTCAGTTGTGAAGTGTCAGTTGTGAAGTGTCAGTTGTGAAGTGTCAGTTGTGAAGTGTCAGTAGTGAAGTGTCAGTTGTGAAGTGTCAGTTGTGAATTGTCAGTTGTGTAGTGTCAGTTGTGAAATGTCAATGGTGAAATGACAATGGTGAAATGACAATGGTGAAATGTCAATGGTGAAATGTCAATGGTGAAATGTCAATGGTGAAATGTCAATGGTGAAATGTCAATGGTGAAATGTCAATTGTGAAATGTCAATTGTGAAATGTCAATTGTGAAATGTGAAATGTGAAATGTGAAGTGTGAAATGTGAAGTGTGAAGTGTGAAGTGTGAAGTGTGAAGTGTGAAATGTCAATTGCGAAATGTCAATTGCGAAATGTCAATTGCGAAATGTCAATTGCGAAATGTCAATTGCGAAATGTCAATGGTGAAATGTCAGTTGTGAAATGTCGATTGTCGATTGTCGATTGTCGATTGTCGATTGTCGATTGTCGATTGTCGATTGTCGATTGTCGATTGTCGATTGTCGATTGTCGATTGTCGATTGTCGATTGTCGATTGTCGATTGTCGATTGTCGATTGTCGATTGTCGATTGTCGATTGTCGATTGTGAAATGTGAAATGTGAAATGTGAAATGTGAAATGTGAAATGTGAAATGTCAATTGTGAAATGTCAATTGTGAAATGTCAATTGTGAAATGTCAATGGTGAAGTGTCAATGGTGAAGTGTCAATTGTGAAGTGTCAATTGTGAAATGTCAATTGTGAAATGTCAATTGTGAATTGTCAATTGTGAAATGTCAATTGTGAAATGTTGTTACGAGCCGAGGCTGCGGCAACGCGAGAGGCCGGCGAGAAGGGTATTTCCCAAGGAATATGGTTTATGAATTTGTTAGTAAGGTGCGCGGACGAACCTGATGCGAAATCAGGGAGCCGCTTGGATTATTGACGACGAGGACGAACCTGATGCGAAATCAGGGAGCCTCTAGGAATGGAGTCAAGCGCGGACGAACCTGATTCGAAATCAGGGAGCCGCAGGAGGGTGAAACGTCGTGAACGAACCCGATGGGAAATCGGGGTGTCACTAGGATGATGTTCACAGACGAACCCGACGCGAAGTCGAGGAGCTGTTAGGAGGTTGGATTATTCACAGACGAACCTGGTGCGAAACCAGGGAGCTGTTCGGAGGTTGGTAGACTTACAGACAAACCTGATGTGAAATCAGGGAGCTGTAGGACACGGACGAACCTGATGCGAAATCAGGGAGTCGCGGGAAATGTTAGTAATGCCTCGTAACTCTTAATTTATGTTTGATACAACTCGAGCGATAAAGTTGTATCAGTGGGTGAGTGCTACTAATATTATAAGGATCGCTGGGTAAAAGATGGGTTTTAACGAATCTACTCGATTTAGACGTGAACACCATTCGTGTATTCAATAATGAATTATAGTACAAATGTGAGTGTCGCGGTTAAATAGTGTAGTAAATGTGTATAAATTACCACTAATTTGCTCGGTGTTGACGCACTGGCGATGCGGGGCGTACGAGCGGCTATTTCAAAGTGCCCAATAGAATGTAAACCGAACTCGCGGATTCTATGAGGTCAACTATGATTCCGACGGAGACTTTAGCTCGATCTTACTGAATTCAACCGACTCGGTACGAGCGTGACACGACGTTACTCTACGCGTGACTGTACTGCTTTTAACCGCAGAGGAGAAACCAAAGGGTTTATATAGTCCCAAAATGAGTGGGGATGCATTAGAAATTTCCATATAAGGAAATTCTTCGGGGTCGTCGTCGTGTCACTCCCGTTCCCATGGTCGTAATCCAGATGGTCGAGATCATGACCCCCCTTAGTGGTATGTGATAAGCAAAAGCATTTTAGGGCGTTTTCCCTTCGCACACGCGAGCTCGAAAAGTGGTTGAGAGCGGCGTATGGGAAAAAATCCACATACGTAACAATCGGTTTTTCAATATCGGTTCCAATATCGGTTTTTCAAAATCGGTTTTTCAATATCAGGTTTCCAATATCAGTTTTTCAATATTTGTGTTTCAATATCTGTTTTTCAATATCGGTTCTAATATCGGTTTCAATATCGGTTTTTCAATATCAGTTTTCCAATATCAGTTTTTCGATATCAGTTTTTCAATATTGGTTTTTCAATATCGCTTTTTCAATATCTGTTTTTCAATAATGGTTTTTCAATATCGGTTTTTCAATATCGGTTTCAATATCGGTTCCAATATCGGTTTCAATATCGGTTTTTCAATATCTGTTCTTCAATATCGGTTTTTCAATATCGGTTTTTGAATATCGGTTTTGCAATATCAGTTTTTCGATATCAGTGTTTCAATATCGGTTTTTCAATATCGGTTTTTCAAAATCGGTTTTGCAATATCAGTTTTTCGATATAAGTTTTTCAATATTGGTTCCAATATCGGTTTCAATATCGGTTCCATATCTGTTTTTCAATATCGGTTTTTCAATATCGGTTTTTCAATATCTGTTCTTCAATATCGGTTTTTCAATATCGGTTTTTGAATATCGGTTTTGCAATATCAGTTTTTCGATATCAGTGTTTCAATATCGGTTTTTCAATATCGGTTTTTCAATATCGGTTTCAATATCGGTTTCAATATCGGTTTCAATATCGGTTCCATATCTGTTTTTCGATATCAGTTTTTCAATATCGGTTTTTCAATATCAGTTTTTCAATATCGGTTTTGCAATATCAGTTTTTCGATATAAGTTTTTCAATATTGGTTCCAATATCGGTTTCAATATCGGTTTCAATATCGGTTTCAATATCGGTTCCATATCTGTTTTTGAATATCGGTTCTTCAAAATCGGGTTTTCAATATCCGTTTTTCAATATCGGTTTTTCAATATCGGTTTTTCAATATCGGTTTTTCAATATCGGTTTTTCAAAATCGGTTTTTCAATATTGGTATCAATATCGGTTCCAATATCGGTTTTTCAAAATAGATTCTAATATCGGTTTCAATATCGGTTTTTCAAAATCGGTTTTTCAATATCGGTTCTAATATCCGTTTCAATATCGGATTTTCAATATCGCTTTTTCAATATCGGTTTTTGAATATCGGCTTTTAAATATCGGTTTTGCAATACCAGTTTTTCGATATCAGTTTTTCAAAATTTGTTTTTCAATATCGGTTTTTGAATATCGGTTTTTGCATATCGGTTTTTCAATATCGGTTTTGTAATATCAGTTTTTCGATATCAGTTTTTCAATATTTGTTTTCCAATATCTGTTTTTCAATATCGGTTCTAATATCGGTTTCAATATCGGTTTTTCAATATCAGTTTTCCAATATCAGTTTTTCGATATCAGTTTTTCAATATTGGTTTTTCAATATCGCTTTTTCAATATCTGTTTTTCAATATTGGTTTTTCAATATCGGTTTTTCAATATCGGTTTCAATATCGGTTTCAATATCGGTTTCAATATCGGTTTTTCAATATCAGTTTTCCAATATCAGTTTTTCGATATCAGTTTTTCAATATCGGTTTTTGAATATCGGTTCTAATATCGGTTTCAATATCGGTTTTTGAATATCGGTTTTTGAATATCGGTTCTAATATCGGTTTCAATATCGCTTTTTCAATATCGGTTTTTCAATATCGGTTTTTCAATATCGGTTTTTCAATATCAGTTTTTCAATATTTGTTTTTCAATACCGGTTTTTCAAAATCGGTTCTAATATCGGTTTCAATATCGGTTTTTGAATATCGGTTCTAATATCGGTTTCAATATCGGTGTTTCAATATCGGTTTTTGAATATCGGTTCTAATATCGGTTTTTCAATATCGGTTTTTCAATATTGGTTTTTCAATATCGGTTTTTCAATATCGGTTTTTCAATATTGGTTTTTCAATATCGGTTTTTCAATATCGGTTCTAATATCGGTTTCATTATCAGTTTTTCAATATCGGTTTTGCAATATCAGTTTTTTGATATAAGTTTTTCAATATTGGTTTTTCAATATCGCTTTTTCAATATCAGTTTTTCAATATCGGTTTTTGAATATCGGTTTTTCAATGTCGGTTCTTCAATATCGGTTTTTCAATATCGGTTCTAATATCGGTTTCAATATCGGTTTTTGAATATCGGTTCTTCAATATCGGTTTTTCAATATCGGTTTTTCAATATCGGTTTTGCAATATCAGTTTTTCGATATCAGTTTTTCAATATCGGTTTTTGAATATCGGTTTTGCAATATCGGTTTTTGAATATCGGTTCTAATATCGGTTTCAATATCGGTTTTTGAATATCGGTTTTTCAATATCGGTTTTTCAATATCGGTTTTTCAATATCGGTTTTTCAATTTCGGTTCTTCAATATCGGTTTTTCAATATCGGTTTTTGAATATCGGTTTTGCAATATCAGTTTTTCGATATCAGTTTTTCAATATCGGTTTTTCAATATCGGTTCTAATATCGGTTTCAATATCGGTTTTTCAATATCGGTTTTTCAATATCGGTTTTTCAAAATCGGTTTTTCAAAATTGGTTCCAATATCGGTTTCAATTTCGGTTTCAATATCGGTTCCATATCGGTTTTTCAATATCGGATCTTCAATATCGGTTCTTCAATATCGGTTTTTCAAAATCGGTTCTAATATCGGTTTCAATATCGGTTTTTCAATATCGGTTTTTCAATATCGGTTTTGCAATATCGGTTTTTGAATATCGGTTCTAATATCGGTTTCAATATCGGTTTTTGAATATCGGTTCTTCAATATCGGTTTTTCAATATCGGTTTTTCGATATCAGTTTTTCAATATTGGTTTTTCAATATCGCTTTTTCAATATCTGTTTTTCAATATTGGTTTTTCAATATCGGTTTTTCGATATCGGTTTCAATATCGGTTTCAATATCGGTTTCAATATCGGTTTAAATATCGGTTTCAATATCGGTTCCATATCTGTTTTTCAATATCGGTTCTTCAAAATCGGGTTTTCAATATTTGTTTTTCAATATCGGTTTTTCAAAATCGGTTTTTCAATATTGGTTCCCATATCGGTTTCAATATCGGTTTTTCAATATTGGTCCCAATATCGGTTTCAATATCGGTTTCAATATCGGTTTCAATATCGGTTTCAATATCGGTTTCAATATCGGTTCCATATCTGTTTTTCAATATCGGTTCTTCAAAATCGGGTTTTTCGATATCAGTTTTTCAATATTGGTTTTTCAATATCGCTTTTTCAATATCTGTTTTTCAATATTGGTTTTTCAATATCGGTTTTTCAATATCGGTTTCAATATCGGTTTCAATATCGGTTTCAATATCGGTTTTTGAATATCGGTTTTTGAATATCGGTTCTAATATCGGTTTCAATATCGCTTTTTCAATATCGGTTTTTCAATATCGGTTTTTCAATATCGGTTCTTCAATATCGGTTTTTGAATATCGGTTTTGCAATATCAGTTTTTCGATATCAGTTTTTCAATATCGGTTTTTCAATATCGGTTCTAATATCGGTTTCAATATCGGTTTTTCAATATCGGTTTTTCAATATCGGTTTTTCAAAATCGGGTTTTCAAAATTGGTTCCAATATCGGTTTCAATTTCGGTTTCAATATCGGTTCCATATCGGTTTTTCAATATCGGTTCTTCAATATCGGTTCTTCAATATCGGTTTTTCAAAATCGGTTCTAATATCGGTTTCAATATCGGTTATTCAATATCGGTTTTTCAATATCGGTTCTAATATCCGTTTCAATATCGGATTTTCAATATCGCTTTTTCAATATCGGTTTTTGAATATCGGTTTTTAAATATCGGTTTTGCAATATCAGTTTTTCGATATCCGTTTTTCAATATCGGTTTTTCAATATCGGTTTTGCAATATCGGTTTTTGAATATCGGTTCTAATATCGGTTTCAATATCGGTTTTTGAATATCGGTTCTTCAATATCGGTTTTTCAATATCGGTTTTTCAATATCGGTTCTTCAAAATCGGGTTTTCAATATTTGTTTTTCAATATCGGTTTTTCAAAATCGGTTTTTCAATATTGGTTCCAATATCGGTTTCAATATCGGTTTCAATATCGGTTTCAATATCGGTTCCATATCTGTTTTTCAATATCGGTTCTTCAAAATCGGGTTTTTCGATATCAGTTTTTCAATATTGGTTTTTCAATATCGCTTTTTCAATATCTGTTTTTCAATATTGGTTTTTCAATATCGCTTTTTCAATATCGGTTTCAATATCGGTTTTTGAATATCGGTTTTTGAATATCGGTTCTAATATCGGTTTCAATATCGGTTTTTCAACATCAGTTTTCCAATATCAGTTTTTCGATATCAGTTTTTCAATATTGGTTTTTCAATATCGCTTTTTCAATATCTGTTTTTCAATATTGGTTTTTCAATATCGGTTTTTCAATATCGGTTTCAATATCGGTTTCAATATCGGTTTCAATTTCGGTTTCAATATCGGTTCCATATCGGTTTTTCAGTATCGGTTCTTCAATATCGGTTCTTCAATATCGGTTTTTCAAAATCGGTTCTAATATCGGTTTCAATATCGGTTTTTCAATATCGGTTCTAATATCCGTTTCAATATCGGATTTTCAATATCGCTTTTTCAATATCGGTTTTTGAATATCGGTTTTTAAATATCGGTTTTGCAATATCAGTTTTTCGATATCCGTTTTTCAATATCGGTTTTTCAATATCGGTTTTTCAAAATCGGTTTTTCAATATTGGTTCCAATATCGGTTTCAATATCGGTTTCAATATCGGTTTCAATATCGGTTCCATATCTGTTTTTCAATATCGGTTCTTCAAAATCGGGTTTTTCGATATCAGTTTTTCAATATTGGTTTTTCAATATCGCTTTTTCAATATCTGTTTTTCAATATTGGTTTTTCAATATCGGTTTTTCAATATCGGTTTCAATATCGGTTTCAATATCGGTTTCAATTTCGGTTTCAATATCGTTTCCATATCGGTTTTTCAATATCGGTTCTTCAATATCGGTTCTTCAATATCGGTTTTTCAAAATCGGTTCTAATATCGGTTTCAATATCGGCTTTTCAATATCGGTTTTTCTATATCGGTTCTAATATCCGTTTCAATATCGGTTTCAATATCGGTTTTTGAATATCGGTTTTTGAATATCGGTTCTAATATCGGTTTCAATATCGCTTTTTCAATATCGCTTTTTCAATATCGGTTTTTCAATATCGGTTTTTCAATATCGGTTTTTCAATATCGGTTTTTCAAAATCGGTTTTTCAAAATTGGTTCCAATATCGGTTTCAATTTCGGTTTCAATATCGGTTCCATATCGGTTTTTCAGTATCGGTTCTTCAATATCGGTTCTTCAATATCGGTTTTTCAAAATCGGTTCTAATATCGGTTTCAATATCGGTTTTTCAATATCGGTTCTAATATCCGTTTCAATATCGGATTTTCAATATCGCTTTTTCAATATCGGTTTTTGTATATCGGTTTTTAAATATCGGTTTTGCAATATCAGTTTTTCGATATCCGTTTTTCAATATCGGTTTTTCAATATCGGTTTTTCAAAATCGGTTTTTCAATATTGGTTCCAATATCGGTTTCAATATCGGTTTCAATATCGGTTTCAATATCGGTTCCATATCTGTTTTTCAATATCGGTTCTTCAAAATCGGGTTTTTCGATATCAGTTTTTCAATATCGGTTCTTCAATATCGGTTTTTCAAAATCGGTTCTAATATCGGTTTCAATATCGGTTATTCAATATCGGTTTTTCAATATCGGTTCTAATATCCGTTTCAATATCGGATTTTCAATATCGCTTTTTCAATATCGGTTTTTGAATATCGGTTTTTAAATATCGGTTTTGCAATATCAGTTTTTCGATATCCGTTTTTCAATATCGGTTTTTCAATATCGGTTTTGCAATATCGGTTTTTGAATATCGGTTCTAATATCGGTTTCAATATCGGTTTTTGAATATCGGTTCTTCAATATCGGTTTTTCAATATCGGTTTTTCAATATCGGTTCTTCAAAATCGGGTTTTCAATATTTGTTTTTCAATATCGGTTTTTCAAAATCGGTTTTTCAATATTGGTTCCAATATCGGTTTCAATATCGGTTTCAATATCGGTTTCAATATCGGTTCCATATCTGTTTTTCAATATCGGTTCTTCAAAATCGGGTTTTTCGATATCAGTTTTTCAATATTGGTTTTTCAATATCGCTTTTTCAATATCTGTTTTTCAATATTGGTTTTTCAATATCGCTTTTTCAATATCGGTTTCAATATCGGTTTCAATATCGGTTTTTGAATATCGGTTTTTGAATATCGGTTCTAATATCGGTTTCAATATCGGTTTTTCAACATCAGTTTTCCAATATCAGTTTTTCGATATCAGTTTTTCAATATTGGTTTTTCAATATCGCTTTTTCAATATCTGTTTTTCAATATTGGTTTTTCAATATCGGTTTTTCAATATCGGTTTCAATATCGGTTTCAATATCGGTTTCAATTTCGGTTTCAATATCGGTTCCATATCGGTTTTTCAGTATCGGTTCTTCAATATCGGTTCTTCAATATCGGTTTTTCAAAATCGGTTCTAATATCGGTTTCAATATCGGTTTTTCAATATCGGTTCTAATATCCGTTTCAATATCGGATTTTCAATATCGCTTTTTCAATATCGGTTTTTGAATATCGGTTTTTAAATATCGGTTTTGCAATATCAGTTTTTCGATATCCGTTTTTCAATATCGGTTTTTCAATATCGGTTTTTCAAAATCGGTTTTTCAATATTGGTTCCAATATCGGTTTCAATATCGGTTTCAATATCGGTTTCAATATCGGTTCCATATCTGTTTTTCAATATCGGTTCTTCAAAATCGGGTTTTTCGATATCAGTTTTTCAATATTGGTTTTTCAATATCGCTTTTTCAATATCTGTTTTTCAATATTGGTTTTTCAATATCGGTTTTTCAATATCGGTTTCAATATCGGTTTCAATATCGGTTTCAATTTCGGTTTCAATATCGTTTCCATATCGGTTTTTCAATATCGGTTCTTCAATATCGGTTCTTCAATATCGGTTTTTCAAAATCGGTTCTAATATCGGTTTCAATATCGGCTTTTCAATATCGGTTTTTCTATATCGGTTCTAATATCCGTTTCAATATCGGTTTCAATATCGGTTTTTGAATATCGGTTTTTGAATATCGGTTCTAATATCGGTTTCAATATCGCTTTTTCAATATCGCTTTTTCAATATCGGTTTTTCAATATCGGTTTTTCAATATCGGTTTTTCAATATCGGTTTTTTAAAATCGGTTTTTCAAAATTGGTTCCAATATCGGTTTCAATTTCGGTTTCAATATCGGTTCCATATCGGTTTTTCAATATCGGTTCTTCAATATCGGTTCTTCAATATCGGTTCTTCAATATCGGTTTTTGAATATCGGTTCTAATATCGGTTTCAATATCGGTTTTTGAATATCGGTTCTTCAATATCGGTTTTTCAATATCGGTTCTTCAAAATCGGGTTTTCAATATTTGTTTTTCAATATCGGTTTTTCAAAATCGGTTTTTCAATATTGGTTCCAATATCGGTTTCAATATCGGTTTTTCAATATTGGTTCCAATATCGGTTTGAATATCGGTTTGAATATCGGTTTCAATATCGGTTCCATATCTGTTTTTCAATATCGGTTCTTCAAAATCGGGTTTTTCGATATCAGTTTTTCAATATTGGTTTTTCAATATCGCTTTTTCAATATCTGTTTTTCAATATTGTTTTTTCAATATCGGTTTTTCAATATCGGTTCTTCAATATCGGTTTTTGAATATCGGTTTTGCAATATCAGTTTTTCGATATCAGTTTTTCAATATCGGTTTTTCAATATCGGTTCTAATATCGGTTTCAATATCGGTTTTTCAATATCGGTTTTTCAATATCGGTTTTTCAAAATCGGTTTTTTAAAATTGGTTCCAATATCGGTTACAATTTCGGTTTCAATATCGGTTCCATATCGGTTTTTCAATATCGGTTCTTCAATATCGGTTCTTCAATATCGGTTTTTCAAAATCGGTTCTAATATCGGTTTCAATATCGGTTTTTCAATATCGGTTTTTCAATATCGGTTCTAATATCCGTTTCAATATCGGATTTTCAATATCGCTTTTTCAATATCGGTTTTTGAATATCGGTTTTTAAATATCGGTTTTGCAATATCAGTTTTTCGATATCCGTTTTTCAATATCGGTTTTTCAATATCGGGTTTGCAATATCGGTTTTTGAATATCGGTTCTAATATCGGTTTCAATATCGGTTTTTGAATATCGGTTCTTCAATATCGGTTTTTCAATATCGGTTTTTCAATATCGGTTCTTCAAAATCGGGTTTTCAATATTTGTTTTTCAATATCGGTTTTTCAAAATCGGTTTTTCAATATTGGTTCCAATATCGGTTTCAATATCGGTTTCAATATCGGTTCCATATCTGTTTATCAATATCGGTTCTTCAAAATCGGGTTTTTCGATATCAGTTTTTCAATATTCGTTTTTCAATATCGCTTTTTCAATATCTGTTTTTCAATATTGGTTTTTCAATATCGGTTTTTCAATATCGGTTTCAATATCGGTTTCAATATCGGTTTCAATATCGGTTTTTGAATATCGGTTCTAATATCGGTTTCAATATCGGTTTTTCAACATCACTTTTCCAATATCAGTTTTTCGATATCAGTTTTTCAATATTGGTTTTTCAATATCGCTTTTTCAATATCTGTTTTTCAATATTGGTTTTTCAATATCGGTTTTTCAATATCGGTTTCAATATCGGTTTCAATATCGGTTTCAATTTCGGTTTCAATATCGTTTCCATATCGGTTTTTCAATATCGGTTCTTCAATATCGGTTCTTCAATATCGGTTTTTCAAAATCGGTTCTAATATCGGTTTCAATATCGGCTTTTCAATATCGGTTTTTCTATATCGGTTCTAATATCCGTTTCAATATCGGATTTTCAATATCGCTTTTTCAATATCGGTTTTTGAATATCGGTTTTTAAATATCGGTTTTGCAATATCAGTTTTTCGATATCCGTTTTTCAATATCGGTTTTTCAATATCGGTTCTAATATCGGTTTCAATATCGGTTTTTCAATATCGGTTTTTCAAAATCGGTTTTTCAAAATTGGTTCCAATATCGGTTTCAATTTCGGTTTCAATATCGGTTCCATATCGGTTTTTCAATATCGGTTTTTCAATATCGGTTTTTCAATATCGGTTCTTCAAAATCGGGTTTTCAATATTTGTTTTTCAATATCGGTTTTTCAAAATCGGTTTTTCAATATTGGTTCCAATATCGGTTTCAATATCGGTTTCAATATCGGTTTTTCAATATCGGTTTCAATATCGGTTTCAATATCGGTTTTTGAATATCGGTTTTTGAATATCGGTTCTAATATCGGTTTCAATATCGGTTTTTCAACATCAGCTTTCCAATATCAGTTTTTCGATATCAGTTTTTCAATATTGGTTTTTCAATATCGCTTTTTCAATATCTGTTTTTCAATATTGGTTTTTCAATATCGGTTTTTCAATATCGGTTTCAATATCGGTTTCAATATCGGTTTCAATATCGGTTTTTGAATATCGGTTCTAATATCGGTTTCAATATCGGTTTTTCAACATCAGTTTTCCAATATCAGTTTTTCGATATCAGTTTTTCAATATTGGTTTTTCAATATCGCTTTTTCAATATCTGTTTTTCAATATTGGTTTTTCAATATCGGTTTTTCAATATCGGTTTCAATATCGGTTTCAATATCGGTTTTTCAAAATCGGTTCTAATATCGGTTTCAATATCGGTTTTTCAATATCGGTTTTTCAATATCGGTTCTAATATCCGTTTCAATATCGGATTTTCAATATCGCTTTTTCAATATCGGTTTTTGAATATCGGTTTTTAAATATCGGTTTTCCAATATCAGTTTTTCGATATCAGTTTTTCAATATTGGTTTTTCAATATCGCTTTTTCAATATCTGTTTTTCAATATTGGTTTTTCAATATCGGTTTTTCAATATCGGTTTCAATATCGGTTTCAATATCGGTTTCAATATCGGTTCCATATCTGTTTTTCAATATCGGTTCTTCAAAATCGGGTTTTCAATATTTGTTTTTCAATATCGGTTTTTCAATATTTGTTCTCCAATATCGGTTTTTCAATATCGGTTTTTCAATATTTGTTTTTCAATATCGGTTTTTCAATATTTGTTCTCCAATATCGGTTTTTGAATATCGGTTCTAATATCGGATTCAATATCGGTTTTTCAATATCAGTTTTTCGATATCAGTTTTTCTATATTTGTTTTTCAATATCGGTTTTTCAATATCAGTTTTTCAATATTTGTTCTCCAATATCGGTTTTTGAATATCGGTTCTAATATCGGATTCAATATCGGTTTTTCAATATCGGTTTTTCAATATCGGTTTTTCAATATCAGTTTTTCAATATCGGTTTTTCAATATCACTTTTTCAATATCGGTTTTTCAATATCGGTTTTTCAATATCGGTTCTAATATCGGCTTCAATATCGGTTTTTCAATATCAGTTTTTCGATATCAGTTTTTCAATATTTGTTTTTCAATATCGGTTTTTCAATATCGGTTTTTCAATATCGGTTTTTCAATATCGGTTTTTCAATATCGGTTTTTCAATATTTGTTTTTCAATATCGGTTTTTCAATATTTGTTTTTCAATATCGGTTTTTCAATATCGGTTCTAATATCGGTTTCAATATCGGTTTTGCAATATCAGTTTTTCGATATAAGTTTTCCAATATCGGTTTTTCAATATCGGTTTTTCAATATCGGTTCTAATATCGGTTTCAATATCGGTTTTGCAATATTAGTTTTTCGATATAAGTTTTCCAATATCGGTTTTTCAATATCGGTTTTTCAATATCGGTTTTTCAATATCGGTTTTTCAATATCGGTTTTTCAATATTTGTTTTTCAATATCGGTTTTTCAATATTTGTTCTCCAATATCGGTTTTTCAATATCGGTTTTTCAATATTTGTTTTTCAATATCGGTTTTTCAATATTTGTTCTCCAATATCGGTTTTTGAATATCGGTTCTAATATCGGATTCAATATCGGTTTTTCAATATCAGTTTTTCGATATCAGTTTTTCAATATTTGTTTTTCAATATCGGTTTTTCAATATCGGTTCTAATATCGGTTTCAATATCGGTTTTGCAATATCAGTTTTTCGATATAAGTTTTTCAATATTGGTTTTTCAATATCGGTTTTTCAATATCGGTTCTAATATCGGTTTTGCAATATCAGTTTTTCAATATTTGTTCTCCAATATCGGTTTTTCAATATCGGTTTTTCAATATTTGTTTTTCAATATCGGTTTTTCAATATTTGTTCTCCAATATCGGTTTTTGAATATCGGTTCTAATATCGGATTCAATATCGGTTTTTCAATATCAGTTTTTCGATATCAGTTTTTCAATATTTGTTTTTCAATATCGGTTTTTCAATATCGGTTCTAATATCGGCTTCAATATCGGTTTTGCAATATCAGTTTTTCGATATAAGTTTTCCAATATCGGTTTTTCAATATCGGTTTTTCAATATCGGTTTTTCAATATCGGTTTTTCAATATTTGTTTTTCAATATCGGTTTTTCAATATTTGTTCTCCAATATCGGTTTTTCAATATCGGTTTTTCAATATTTGTTTTTCAATATCGGTTTTTCAATATTTGTTCTCCAATATCGGTTTTTGAATATCGGTTCTAATATCGGATTCAATATCGGTTTTTCAATATCAGTTTTTCGATATCAGTTTTTCAATATTTGTTTTTCAATATCGGTTTTTCAATATCAGTTTTTCAATATTTGTTCTCCAATATCGGTTTTTGAATATCGGTTCTAATATCGGATTCAATATCGGTTTTTCAAAATCGGTTTTTCAATATCGGTTTTTCAATATCAGTTTTTCAATATCGGTTTTTCAATATCACTTTTTCAATATCGGTTTTTCAATATCGGTTTTTCAATATCGGTTCTAATATCGGCTTCAATATCGGTTTTGCAATATCAGTTTTTCGATATAAGTTTTTCAATATTGTTTTTTCAATATCGGTTTTTCAATATCGGTTCTAATATCGGTTTTGCAATATCAGTTTTTCAATATTTGTTCTCCAATATCGGTTTTTCAATATCGGTTTTTCAATATTTGTTTTTCAATATCGGTTTTTCAATATTTGTTTTTCAATATCGGTTTTTCAATTACAGTTTTTCAATATCGGTTTTTCAATATCAGTTTTTCAATATTTGTTCTCCAATATCGGTTTTTGAATATCGGTTCTAATATCGGATTCAATATCGGTTTTTCAATATCGGTTTTTCAATATCGGTTTTTCAATATCAGTTTTTCAATATCGGTTTTTCAATATCAGTTTTTCAATATTTGTTCTCCAATATCGGTTTTTGAATATCGGTTCTAATATCGGATTCAATATCGGTTTCAATATCGGTTTTTCAATATCGGTTTTTCAATATCGGTTCTAATATCCGTTTCAATATCGGATTTTCAATATCGCTTTTTCAATATCGGTTTTTGAATATCGGTTTTTAAATATCGGTTTTGCAATATCAGTTTTTCGATATCCGTTTTTCAATATCGGTTTTTCAATATCGGGTTTGCAATATCGGTTTTTGAATATCGGTTCTAATATCGGTTTCAATATCGGTTTTTGAATATCGGTTCTTCAATATCGGTTTTTCAATATCGGTTTTTCAATATTTGTTTTTCAATATCGGTTTTTCAATATCGGTTCTAATATCGGTTTCAATATCGGTTTTGCAATATCAGTTTTTCGATATAAGTTTTCCAATATCGGTTTTTCAATATCGGTTTTTCAATATCGGTTCTAATATCGGTTTCAATATCGGTTTTGCAATATTAGTTTTTCGATATAAGTTTTCCAATATCGGTTTTTCAATATCGGTTTTTCAATATCGGTTTTTCAATATCGGTTTTTCAATATCGGTTTTTCAATATTTGTTTTTCAATATCGGTTTTTCAATATTTGTTCTCCAATATCGGTTTTTCAATATCGGTTTTTCAATATTTGTTTTTCAATATCGGTTTTTCAATATTTGTTCTCCAATATCGGTTTTTGAATATCGGTTCTAATATCGGATTCAATATCGGTTTTTCAATATCAGTTTTTCGATATCAGTTTTTCAATATTTGTTTTTCAATATCGGTTTTTCAATATCGGTTCTAATATCGGTTTCAATATCGGTTTTGCAATATCAGTTTTTCGATATAAGTTTTTCAATATTGGTTTTTCAATATCGGTTTTTCAATATCGGTTCTAATATCGGTTTTGCAATATCAGTTTTTCAATATTTGTTCTCCAATATCGGTTTTTCAATATCGGTTTTTCAATATTTGTTTTTCAATATCGGTTTTTCAATATTTGTTCTCCAATATCGGTTTTTGAATATCGGTTCTAATATCGGATTCAATATCGGTTTTTCAATATCAGTTTTTCGATATCAGTTTTTCAATATTTGTTTTTCAATATCGGTTTTTCAATATCGGTTCTAATATCGGCTTCAATATCGGTTTTGCAATATCAGTTTTTCGATATAAGTTTTCCAATATCGGTTTTTCAATATCGGTTTTTCAATATCGGTTTTTCAATATCGGTTTTTCAATATTTGTTTTTCAATATCGGTTTTTCAATATTTGTTCTCCAATATCGGTTTTTCAATATCGGTTTTTCAATATTTGTTTTTCAATATCGGTTTTTCAATATTTGTTCTCCAATATCGGTTTTTGAATATCGGTTCTAATATCGGATTCAATATCGGTTTTTCAATATCAGTTTTTCGATATCAGTTTTTCAATATTTGTTTTTCAATATCGGTTTTTCAATATCAGTTTTTCAATATTTGTTCTCCAATATCGGTTTTTGAATATCGGTTCTAATATCGGATTCAATATCGGTTTTTCAAAATCGGTTTTTCAATATCGGTTTTTCAATATCAGTTTTTCAATATCGGTTTTTCAATATCACTTTTTCAATATCGGTTTTTCAATATCGGTTTTTCAATATCGGTTCTAATATCGGCTTCAATATCGGTTTTGCAATATCAGTTTTTCGATATAAGTTTTTCAATATTGTTTTTTCAATATCGGTTTTTCAATATCGGTTCTAATATCGGTTTTGCAATATCAGTTTTTCAATATTTGTTCTCCAATATCGGTTTTTCAATATCGGTTTTTCAATATTTGTTTTTCAATATCGGTTTTTCAATATTTGTTTTTCAATATCGGTTTTTCAATTACAGTTTTTCAATATCGGTTTTTCAATATCAGTTTTTCAATATTTGTTCTCCAATATCGGTTTTTGAATATCGGTTCTAATATCGGATTCAATATCGGTTTTTCAATATCGGTTTTTCAATATCGGTTTTTCAATATCAGTTTTTCAATATCGGTTTTTCAATATCAGTTTTTCAATATTTGTTCTCCAATATCGGTTTTTGAATATCGGTTCTAATATCGGATTCAATATCGGTTTCAATATCGGTTTTTCAATATCGGTTTTTCAATATCGGTTCTAATATCCGTTTCAATATCGGATTTTCAATATCGCTTTTTCAATATCGGTTTTTGAATATCGGTTTTTAAATATCGGTTTTGCAATATCAGTTTTTCGATATCCGTTTTTCAATATCGGTTTTTCAATATCGGGTTTGCAATATCGGTTTTTGAATATCGGTTCTAATATCGGTTTCAATATCGGTTTTTGAATATCGGTTCTTCAATATCGGTTTTTCAATATCGGTTTTTCAATATTGGTTCCAATATCGGTTTCAATATCGGTTTCAATATCGGTTTCAATATCGGTTCCATATCTGTTTTTCAATATCGGTTCTTCAAAATCGGGTTTTTCGATATCAGTTTTTCAATATTCGTTTTTCAATATCGCTTTTTCAATATCTGTTTTTCAATATTGGTTTTTCAATATCGGTTTTTCAATATCGGTTTCAATATCGGTTTCAATATCGGTTTCAATATCGGTTTTTGAATATCGGTTCTAATATCGGTTTCAATATCGGTTTTTCAACATCAGTTTTCCAATATCAGTTTTTCGATATCAGTTTTTCAATATTGGTTTTTCAATATCGCTTTTTCAATATCTGTTTTTCAATATTGGTTTTTCAATATCGGTTTTTCAATATCGGTTTCAATATCGCTTTCAATATCGGTTTCAATTTCGGTTTCAATATCGTTTCCATATCGGTTTTTCAATATCGGTTCTTCAATATCGGTTCTTCAATATCGGTTTTTCAAAATCGGTTCTAATATCGGTTTCAATATCGGCTTTTCAATAACGGTTTTTCAATATCGGTTCTAATATCCGTTTCAATATCGGATTTTCAATATCGCTTTTTCAATATCGGTTTTTGAATATCGGTTTTTAAATATCGGTTTTGCAATATCAGTTTTTCGATATCCGTTTTTCAATATCGGTTTTTCAATATCGGTTCTAATATCGGTTTCAATATCGGTTTTTCAATATCGGTTTTTCAAAATCGGTTTTTCTAAATTGGTTCCAATATCGGTTTCAATTTCGGTTTCAATATCGGTTCCATATCGGTTTTTCAATATCGGTTTTTCAATATCGGTTTTGCAATATCGGTTTTTGAATATCGGTTCTAATATCGGTTTCAATATCGGTTTTTGAATATCGGTTCTTCAATATCGGTTTTTCAATATCGGTTTTTCAATATCGGTTTTTCAATATCGGTTCTAATATCGGTTTCAATATCGTATTTTCAACATCAGTTTTCCAATATCAGTTTTTCGATATCAGTTTTTCAATATTGGTTTTTCAATATCGCTTTTTCAATATCTGTTTTTCAATATTGGTTTTTCAATATCGGTTTTTCAATATCGGTTTCAATATCGGTTTCAATATCGGTTTCAATATCGGTTCCATATCTGTTTTTCAATATCGGTTCTTCAAAATCGGGTTTTCAATATTTGTTTTTCAATATCGGTTTTTCAAAATCGGTTTTTCAATATTGGTTCCAATATCGGTTTCAATATCGGTTTTTCAATATCGGTTTTTCAATATCGGTTTTTCAAAATCGGTTTTTTAAAATTGGTTCCAATATCGGTTTGAATTTCGGTTTCAATATCGGTTCCATATCGGTTTTTCAATATCGGTTCTTCAATATCGGTTTTTCAAAATCGGTTCTAATATCGGTTTCAATATCGGTTTTTCAATATCGGTTCTAATATCCGTTTCAATATCGGATTTTCAATATCGCTTTTTCAATATCGGTTTTTGAATATCGGTTTTTAAATATCGGTTTTGCAATATCAGTTTTTCGATATCCGTTTTTCAATATCGGTTTTTCAATATCGGGTTTGCAATATCGGTTTTTGAATATCGGTTCTAATATCGGTTTCAATATCGGTTTTTGAATATCGGTTCTTCAATATCGGTTTTTCAATATCGGTTTTTCAATATCGGTTCTTCAAAATCGGGTTTTCAATATCTGTTTTTCAATATCGGTTCTTCAAAATCGGGTTTTTCGATATCAGTTTTTCAATATTCGTTTTTCAATATCGCTTTTTCAATATCTGTTTTTCAATATTGGTTTTTCAATATCGGTTTTTCAATATCGGTTTCAATATCGGTTTCAATATCGGTTTCAATATCGGTTTTTGAATATCGGTTCTAATATCGGTTTCAATATCGGTTTTTCAACATCAGTTTTCCAATATCAGTTTTTCGATATCAGTTTTTCAATATTGGTTTTTCAATATCGCTTTTTCAATATCTGTTTTTCAATATTGGTTTTTCAATATCGGTTTTTCAATATCGGTTTCAATATCGGTTTCAATATCGGTTTTTCAAAATCGGTTCTAATATCGGTTTCAATATCGGTTTTTCAACATCAGCTTTCCAATATCAGTTTTTCGATATCAGTTTTTCAATATTGGTTTTTCAATATCGCTTTTTCAATATCTGTTTTTCAATATTGGTTTTTCAATATCGGTTTTTCAATATCGGTTTCAATATCGGTTTCAATATCGGTTTCAATTTCGGTTTCAATATCGGTTCCATATCGGTTTTTCAATATCGGTTCTTCAATATCGGTTCTTCAATATCGGTTTTTCAAAATCGGTTCTAATATCGGTTTCAATATCGGTTTTTCAATATCGGTTCTAATATCCGTTTCAATATCGGATTTTCAATATCGCTTTTTCAATATCGGTTCTAATATCCGTTTCAATATCGGATTTTCAATATCGCTTTTTCAATATCGGTTTTTGAATATCGGTTTTTAAATATCGGTTTTGCAATATCAGTTTTTCGATATCCGTTTTTCAATATCGGTTTTTCAATATCGGGTTTGCAATATCGGTTTTTGAATATCGGTTCTAATATCGGTTTCAATATCGGTTTTTGAATATCGGTTCTTCAATATCGGTTTTTCAATATCGGTTTTTCAATATCGGTTCTTCAAAATCGGGTTTTCAATATTTGTTTT